>NC_133334.1:255969713-256184282 GCF_042186555.1 Aquarana catesbeiana
GCATCTGAAACCTCTTAAAAGGGCCGGGTGGCACCGGCGGAAAGGGGTTAAAAATGTCCATCCTGACCTCAGTAGCTATTGAAAATCTGTGGCTTAACCTGAAGACATTCTGCAGGTGTACATGACGTTGGACAGCTTTGCATATAGGATTAAATGTAGAACTACAGGTAAAACTTTTTTTTGTAATTTTAGATACAGTAAGGGAGGGTTATACCCGGTCAGATTTTTCTCACCATCTGTGTGCCATTGCAGAGATTTGCCTTCACTTCCTGTCCCATTGCCAAACAGGAAGTGAGACCAAATCCTGCAAATTAGGTTTTGGCTGAGAACTCTGTCATGGTCAGAGAGGCAGCAGCCTAGGACCAGAACAAGGTCCACCTACACTATACATTCATCACAGATCAGCTCCTTTCAAGGAAGGCACTCCATTATATCCATGAGATAAGATTCACTTCTATTGGGCCAGCACTATCTCACATACACTATATTGCCAAAAGTATTGGGACGCCCGCCTTGGCACGCACATGAACTTTAATGGCATTCCAGCCTTAGTCTGTAGGGTTCAATATTGGGTTGGCCCACCCTTTGCAGCTATAACAGCTTTAACTCTTCTGGTAAGGCCGTCCACAAGGTTTAGGAGTGTGTCTATGGGAATGTTTGACCATTCTTCCAGAAGTGCATTTGTGAGGTCAGGCACTGATGTGGACAAAAAGGCCTGGCTGATAGTCTCTGCTCTAATTCACCCCAAAGGTGTTCTATCGGGTTGAGGTCAGCACTCTGTACAGGCCAGTCAAGTTGCTCCACCCCAAACTCGCGCATCCATGTCTTTATGGACCTTGCTTTGTGTACTGGTGTGCAGTCATGTTGGAACAGGAAGGGGCCATCCCCAAATTGTTCCCACAAAGTTGGGAGCATGAAATTGTCCAAAATGTCTTGGTATGGGGACACCTTAAGAGTTCCCTTCACTAGAACTAAGAGGCCAACCCGATCCCTGAAGAACAACCCCCACCATAATCCCCCCTCCACCAAATGATTTGGACCAGTGCACAAAGCAAGGTCCAGTGATCAGACTATACAGATATAAAATGGGTTGGCAAAAAGGGAAGGAGATTTTCTTCTTTTTTGATAGAAGAGATACACACAGAGCATTGCATTTCAACAGAACTCTACAGATCGGGTAATCCAATCTTTAGAGTTCACACAGCAGTGAAGGTAAACCCAGGATTAACTGGAACAGGAGATAACAATTTCTTCTTTTTTAAGACAACAATGCATCATGGGCTGCTATAGCTCCCCCATCTACGCCAGGGACTGCGGGCACCATTTACTTACCAAAGATGTTGAAATAAACTCCTGTGCCTTATGATAACTTAATTGATAATCACAGGCAAACTGTTCATGCAGAAATCTAGAAAATGCCATGTGCACACACCTTGCTTGCATTTGCAAGTGTGCAGAGGGTGACAGGATTACTTTAAATTTTACTATATTTATATTTTTTCTCGTTTAATGGGTTACTCCACTTGTGAGAAAAAAAAAAAAATTATATATATATTATTTATTTATATATATATTTTTATACATATATACACACACACACACACACACACATATACATATATATATATAGCGCATGTTATTAAAAATTACCTTTCTTATTCTACAGCTCTGTAATTTCATGTAAAATGCAATATGGCTACCTGGAGGTGTTCTATGCACAAAATGTGTACAGAACCCCCCCCCCAAACAACAAATTCCTGCTTGTGCGATTGGCTCACAGATTTTCCCAGAAGGCTGCACTAAGATACAAGTCAGATTTCAGGCATCCCCTGCAACAAAAATGTCATTTTTGGTGAGATACTCCAATAGGAAATCACACCTGAAGGGATGCAGGGCCAGCAATTTTCTTATTAGAGTCCTGCAGGTGCAGCAGCCAATCGATAATTATGAAACCACTCCTGTTAGAGTCACTTACCACATGGACACAGACAAACTCACAGAGATTTCTTCAGAACAACAAAAGGGAGGAATCTGCAAAGTTTGTTAAAATCCCTGCAATGTACATACTGTAGATCAATCAAAGAGAGCAATGTTTCTTTCTCGAGAAAAGTGGAGTAACTCTTTAATAACTAATCACAATGGGGCTAACAACCCCCCTATGTGATGGCATTGGGCAGGTCCTTACGGAGAGATTGTCTCCTCTGCCCTCCGCTGCAGCCAATCCATCGAAACGTTCTTGATTTGCAGTTTCCCGGGCTGTAGCAGCCAAGGAATGACCAACACTGGAAAAAACAGTCAGAGCTAAGCACTTCTGGCTTCACAGATGTTCCCTGATCTCCTTTGGCTCACTGTCTTGACACTGTTAGATGTGGTCCTGGGATTCTGGGAAGAGTAGGAGAGCCCAGAAAAATGGAGGAAGGGGAAATGTGTGTGTGTGTGCGTGTGTGTGTGTGTGTGCGTGTGGGGGGATAAACGTGTTGGAGTGGATTATCTGAATCACATTTACATGACAGCTGAAGAAAACAAAATACAAGTTAATGGCTACTGCAGCACCCTTCGCACTCTGTAGTATGCCCAAAGAGCTAAAGTAGGAAAAAGCACCTACTACAAAACTTTCATCTGGCTTGATGTGCTTTTTAAAACATTTATTGGTTACAAACTAATACATGTTTTGGGGTACAGTACCCCCCCCCCCCCCCCCCCGGCTTAAATAATTTTTTTTGCAATAGAAACAGGATGCAGTATACTAAAAAGCATGAACTGGGGCTGCATTAGGGCCTGTGTGTCCTGATGGCAAAGTAACTAGCTGGTTGGATGTAGGGAAAAAAGAGAAGGTGACCATACATGCTGATCATCTATTGGTCAATGGAGTTACAGGGTACATCCTGAAGGTCCTCGGCAGGTGCGATGACGGGCCATGTTACACTAAGCCAGAAGACTTCTTACCCGGGATGATGAACAAAGGCCCCATAGTCCTCCTGTGGTTTAATGTTTGCTTGTCTAAAGGATTATATAATGGCAGGGGAAAAAACAGCCAGGAAATAGGTCAGTTCTGGGTTGTGGAATGTCCAAGCTGATGAGGCAAGAGCTCCACCGCTATTCTGTTATAGAATTCTGTGGTGCCCAGCAGGAAGTGTAGAGCGATACTAACCAAGGCCAGCGCCCCCACACTTAATACAAACAAGGAACAATTCGATCTCCAACAAGTTTCATGAAGTTTCATTTTCATCTTCAAGAAAAGGAGAGCGCAACCATTTTAAAGTAGACAACAGAGAAGAAAGTTGGAACAAGACCCAAGCTATTTACAAAGATGTAGAGCGATACTAACCTGGCCCACTACGCCCACGTGAAATACAAACAAGGAAGAATACATACATGAATTTCATGCATTACATAATTTCATCTTCACTCGCTTCTAACCGAATTTTAAGAAACGAAGATGACAACCATTTCAAGGAAGATACATTTGAGAGGGAATCTGGAACAAGCAAATATGGCAGCTGCTCTGATCCGTTTGAAACTAGCAAAAAAAAAAAAATTAGGGAGGATGCACATAGGAAGGCCACTATGCTAAACAATATATTAGGGGTCCCCAGGACATTTTCAAGCCAACAAAAAAAATAAAAAATAAATAATAAAACCAAAATGTCTGTTAAAATTACCCAGGATAGAACACACGTACCATTTGGAACATGGAACAAGACACAGCCTGTTAACATTAGTGATGAGCTTGGGTTTGGCCGAACCTGGAAATAAAGCTGGCCAAAGATGGAGTGCTCGGTTTCCCCATCAACACACCTGGTGTCGATGGGGGAAACCCTCACGTGAAGGGATTGTGTTCTCCCAGTGGAGGGTGGAGTGGGTTGAGCTGTCCTCGCTGGGAAAACAGTAATTACTGCTAGCGACTATAATAGTCGCCAACAATAAATCGAATATAAGATCTGCAAGGCTGGTTGTTCTCAAGTCGATTGATCAACTTGGGAACATACAGCCTGCCCATACATGGTCCGAATTTTGGCCAGTCCCTGCTGAACCAGCTGAGATTCGAACGTCTATGGCCGGCTTTAGCTGGCGTTCCTATGCCAATGAGCTACAGCTGACACATTGCCTACCCTGCAGCTGCACATTCACAAGGGGTGGGATTAGGGTTGCCACCTCATCCCTTTAAACCCGAACACATATTAATTACACAGGTTCTTTGGCTGATTAAGGTGGTAATTAAACTTACTTAGTGCCTTACCTGCATTCAATTAGCCACAGAACCTGTGTAATTAATATGTGTTCGGGTTTAAAGGGATGAGGTGGCAACTCTAGGTGGGATACTTGTGACATCACTGACCTAACAAAGCCATATTAGGGTCAATTATGCCACAAGTACCCCTGCCCCTTTGTGGCCATATTATGTCAATGACATTGACCTAAAGTTATTGCATCTAAAGTTAGCTTGTTCAATTAGGCTTCGACGATAAAACCTGGACGCCGATTGGTTTTTATGTAGTGTTGCAGCACTCTCCAGTTTTAGTAAAAAAAAACTCTACTGTGACAACATTAAGTCAACATCATCACACCCACCCCTGTCTTTTAGCCATAATAGGCCAATGACATTGATAGATATATATATTAAAAATAAATAAAAAACACAACAGGGTACAATGACGTGAAAACAGTAACGCTATGTAAACTATAATAATAAACACATAGAAAACAAAGTGATTGAGAGCTAGAATCAGTCCAACATATCTATGTAATCAACCAGTGCAAGGATACTTTTACACTGCTCTGTTACAAAAATGCAGTAAAAATGTATATGCGTGTAACATCTTTGAAAAAAAGGGCAAGCAACTCAAAAAATGCACCAAAAAACGCAACCTCGGGTGTGTTTTTGATGCATTTTTGATGCATTTTCCATTCAATTTAATGGGGATGAGTGTTTGTGGGGCGTTTTCTTTTTACTGCACCAAACATTTGCCAAAAAAACCAACCAAAAAAAAAAAAAAAAAAAAAAAACAACGGCATGCAGGACTTAAAAACGCAACTGACCAGAGTTCCATAGGATTTAATGGACATTAGGGCTGCAACTAACGATTATTTTCATAAATCGATTTGTTGCCTGATTATTGTTTAGATCAACCTTAGATTAAGAACCTCAAAAAAAAAAATAAAAAATAAAACAAGACAACATTTATTCTTGAATAGCTATACGCAGTGGTAAATATAAATAACTGGCTATATGGGAACAAAATATCTAATCCACTCTGAGAATGACAGAAGATATATATATATATATATATATAAAATCGATATATCTATATATATAGATATCGATATCTATCTAAAAAATATACCCCAAAGTAGGATATACAGGGTATTTTAACTGAAGACATGAAGGGTGGATAAAAATCTTTTCTATTAACCTCCCTGGCGGTATGATTATGTCAGATTATTGCGTCTCAAAGCAGTACAATTATTTTGCATAGAAATTGGGCGTTTTATATTGTAGGCCTGTAATTCTTAGCAATAACACACTTATATCTGTCCACCAAGAGTCTAGTAGATATCCCGGGTATGATGAAGTATGAAACACAAAATCATAAATTATAATATAATAAATAATTATAAAAAATAATAAAATTAATTTCCCCACGATTCACTACCGCTTAATTCTGCAAGTGTTCTTATTTACTATCGCTGTTTTCTAGTTGGTCTAAAACAACTTTTGACGTAAAGGAACACTTTTTGGTTGCTATAAACAATCTCAAGTTTCCAGGCAGAAAGAACAGTATATATCTATATCTATATATATATAGCATGCAGGGCATTGGACAAAGCACTGAGGACAAAAGGGATGTGAAATAATTTCATACAGTAACATAATCTGTAAGATTACAGTGTACTGTATGTATTATGATTTTTCACTTTTTTGAATTTGCCGCTGGGCTCCGCTCCCGTGTGTCGCGACGCTTGCAGGGAACGGAGCCCGGCACACAGAGGCTTCAGGCAGAGGACAGAGCCCGCAGATACAGCGGGGGGACATCGCAGGATCCTGGGGGCAAGGTAAGTATACTGCACCAGTGTGGCTCGGGGGTTACCGCTGACGGTGCTGAAATTTAAACCCGAGCAACACTCAGGAAAACTGCCAGGGAGGTTAAGGTAGCACTAAAGGCTAAGACTTTTTCACATGGATATAATAATTTTAAATATAGTGCACAATACTGGTAAACTTTTACTTTAAATGTAATTGTAATGCCTTACATTAACTCCAGTCTATCAAGCCTCCGCCTTCTCTGGGTTAAGGCGTTGCTTTTGCCTGTACACAACCCCCTAAAGTGATCATAAAACAATGTATTGTTCTTTAAAAGAGAAACTTGTCATACCTACCTGCTCTGTGCAATAGTTTTGCACACAGCAGCCCCGATTCTTCTCTTCTGGGGTCCCCACTGGGCTTCTGCCTGCTCCTGCCTTCAGAGTGCCCCCCATAGCAAGCTGCAAACTATAGTATAGTGTACTCCTAAAATAAGATAAAAGACTTCTGCCTTTAGAATCACACACTTCATTCTCCTGCCCTGCTCAGGACCACATGTCCCATGAGTCACTGCTCCTCACAAATTCACAAGTTCAGGCACTTGCTGACATGTATGGATGGTTGTATGTGTGCTGCACCATATTTCCTGATATGTAAACTAATAATGCATTCTGTATGCAGGCCAACTAATCGGCTGGCCAACAAATCGATTATAAAAATAGTTGACAACTATTTTCATAATCGATTAGTTGTTTCAGCTCTAATGGCCATGCATTTTTCTTTTGCTTTTGGCAAGGCAAAAGCAGATAAGAAACTGATCAGTATGAAAGGGCCTTAATAGTGCTCTGCGCCACTCCAAATCACATTAACACTAGTGAAGCATCTGCGATTCATCCATATAGTGTCTTTCAATATAGTGCCTTCTAACACCTTCCAAAGCGTGACCCCCAACTTCACACTGCACTCACCAGACGGCATTGACACCCCCTTGTAGTGCTGATCAGCGTATTCTGACAGTGGAGTAGTCCTGGTTGTCGGAATACAATAGCGCAGTGGGCGGTGGAATCGTGAACCGTATATGGCCAGCTAAAGACAGATCAGCAAATGGCTTTTCCTGCACAGAGGGGGATCTGTGGCCCATTCCGAGGTCTAATGTCTTCTGTACTGGAAACTTCAGTTGTTTTAGGTTACACCACTATTGCCATGGCACGTGCAACCCTTGTGTTTTGTTTTCTTCAACTCATCACGAACATAAGACGATTCCATGTTGATGGCGCGAGTGAATTTCTTTTGTTCAATTCACTAGAAAATGACTCGATTCCCCCATCCAACACTCGATGTGGAAGGGGGAACCTTTCCTGCTGTGCCTTTGTATTCTGACAGTGGGGGGGTTCATTCTCTGCTGTCAGAATACATTTATCAGCACTGCCAGCCTGTCGCGCCGATCAACAAAATTTTTACCAACAGGTAGGTTGTACACAAGTCAATCAATAGATCTAGTTTTCCAACTTTCCCATTCAATGAAAGAATCTTCTGTCAACAGGGACAGCCACAAATGGATCAAAGTTTGGCCAGTCCCTGCTGATCCAAGCAAATTGCGATCCACGTATGGCCGGGCTTTTAGCGAGTTCGTCTGAGCAGAGTAATCCGAAGATAATCAACACAGAGAGGAGTGGGGAATACCGCGCCAATCAGAAACAAAGTAGCAGCCAACACTCCAATACGACCAAATTGTGCAAATTACATAAACATAAATAGTGTAGCGCTAAATATAAACGACTGTGCAAAAAATTCGTGTACGAAGAAAAAGAAAAAATTATTCCACAGTGAAGTGAAAGGTAATCCTATCTTATCTCAAGGTTACATATTTATGAAAAATATCAAAATGTGTGATGTACCAACATATAAGAAAACGTTCATATATTAATGGAGATAAGAAAATTTTAAATGAAAAAACACAAAAATAACGTGATAAACTTAAAGTGTCCACATTCTAAAGAAATATAAATTCAATCTTAGGGGATAAGAAAATGTCCCAAATTTCAGAGATGTGGCCGCAAAGTAGATCTGAAAATATTCTATTCCCAATGATCTATCATGCAAACAAGGCGGATTCCATGCAATGCAAATATTCCATAAATGTGTCCTCCATAATGATATGATCAACACAAAAGATAAGGTACTCTTACCAACTTTGGTGGACTCACGGGCCGTTGGCGGTGAGTCAAAAAGGCTTACACTGTCTCAGAATGGAGGACAGAATGGAAGCAGGTTATGTGCTGGTAAACTTCCTCCTCCAAATGGAATGCCCGGATCCTGCCCAGATGGTCTGCACGATCTCCGTTTAAGTCAGAAGTGGTAACCATGTATAAAGAAAGAAAAAAGGAGTCTCCACATGGTGTAAATCCAACAATTCAATTGGCATTTATTCGATCAATCACGACCATTAACAGTCCATAGAAAATATATAATAAAAAATATAGAATCGATTCCAGTATTAAAAGACAAGCGTGGTATGGGTGGCTGGATACAGCAAGGAGACACACCCCAGCAGAAGTCTCTTCAGACGAAACGCGTCGGGTCTCCTTGCTGTATCCAGCCACCCATACCACGCTTGTCTTTTAATACTGGAATCGATTCTATATTTTTTATTATATATTTTCTATGGACTGTTAATGGTCGTGATTGATCGAATAAATGCCAATTGAATTGTTGGATTTACACCATGTGGAGGCTCCTTTTTTTTTTTTTTTTCTTTCTTTATACATGGTTACCACTTCTGACTTAAACGGAGATCGTGCAGACCATCTGGGCAGGATCCGGGCATTCCATTTGGAGGAGGAAGTTTACCAGCACATAACCTGCTTCCATTCTGTCCTCCATTCTGAGACAGTGTAAGCCTTTTTGACTCACCGCCAACGGCCCGTGAGTCCACCAAAGTTGGTAAGAGTACCTTATCTTTTGTGTTGATCATATCATTATGGAGGACACATTTATGGAATATTTGCATTGCATGGAATCCGCCTTGTTTGCATGATAGATCATTGGGAATAGAATATTTTCAGATCTACTTTGCGGCCACATCTCTGAAATTTGGGACATTTTCTTATCCCCTAAGATTGAATTTATATTTCTTTAGAATGTGGACACTTTAAGTTTATCACGTTATTTTTGTGTTTTTTCATTTAAAATTTTCTTATCTCCATTAATATATGAACGTTTTCTTATATGTTGGTACATCACACATTTTGATATTTTTCATAAATATGTAACCTTGAGATAAGATAGGATTACCTTTCACTTCACTGTGGAATAATTTTTTCTTTTTCTTCGTACACGAATTTTTTGCACAGTCGTTTATATTTAGCGCTACACTATTTATGTTTATGTAATCCGAAGATAAGGCGCTATCAGCCGCATACAATAAACACAACCCTCACACAATCTGAGTAAACAAGTGTCAATCATTCACAGCACTGGCAACCCTAGAAATGATCTGCGATCTTTATCTGCAGGGTTCTCCTCAATCACAGATGAAACAGAGCCTAAAGAACAATATTCAGTGACGTAAATAATCCACAACAACAAAACACAAATGATGCTGGTGTTACATAGACACATACGTCAACTGATATCAATCAATGTAAGCGACGGGTTGCAAAATATATCCTGGTTAGATGCTAACGACTTAATTGCAGTGGATGGATAATATAATAATAATAAGAAGAATAATAAAGTATTATTAAAGTCATAAACACCATCGTATGGAGCAAACCCAGGACACTGAGGTCATCCATAGTACCAGGGTTTACCATTGAACACAAGATAAGAGCTGAGGGAGGTAATGGGTTCAAGTGGACCTGTCAGTGATTGTTGGGTCTGCACAGGAATACAAAAAAAATTCTGCTGCACTTAAGGTTCCTAAGAGCACAGTGGCCTCCATAATCCTTAAGGCCCGGTTCACACTGATGCGAGTTCATAACGAATGCAATGCGTCAAAAGCATTTTAAATTCGCATGTCATCCCTAAAGTCATTGTTTTCAATGATGGTCGTTCACATACATGCGTTGCGATTCCTCTACGAATGCGATGCGATAAAAAGAAGGGTTTTGTGTGAGTTTACTGCGTTGCGTTGTGAATTTAGTCTTCATAGACATCAATGTAAATTGTTCTTGAATCGTTCATTACATAATGGGGTGCTGTGTGTACATTAATGAGGAAAAAAAAATGAACTTAAAATTGCTGCAATATAACAAAGTGAAACATTTAAGAGGGTCTGAATACTTTCCATCCCCACTGTGTAATAATATATATATATATATATACATATACACATATACACACACACACACACACACACACACACACATACATATATATATACACATATACACACACATATACACTGCCTAGGCAGGTAGGGGGCTAAATGTAAACTATAAAGCTGAATAATGCCCTTTCTATAGTTGTAGGCTATTTACGCAAGAGACACTTTCCAATCCACCCATGGGAAGATCAGAATAAGAGGATTTTTACAGTACACCTAAAGTCAAAACTTTTTTTCTTTAGTTTTGAATAGAGTGGAAGAGGGATTAGAATGACTGTCAGGTTTTTATTGCTGTCTGTGCCCCCGTTAGGGAGATTCATCCTCTCCACTCGTCCTGTTTACCATTATCGTTGAAAGTGAAAGTAAAAGAAAACCCAAAATTTTGGGTTGTCCCCAGAAAAGTAATAGAGGGGAAATCTTCCAATGGGGACACTAGTTCTGGTGACCTGGGGGTCTCCAAGAAACTCCCTTTATTTTCAGGGATTCCCCCTCACATCCTGTTTGGCTTTGGGACAGGAAGTGAATGGAAATCTTCGGATTGGGACACAGATAGCGTGGAAAAAAAAAAAAAAAAAAATCTAACAGGGAGTTCGATTTCTCTCGCTTACTCTATCCAAAATGAGAAAAAAATTGCCTATAGTTCTACTTAATGACCCAAAAAACAGTGCACATTAAAATCAAATACTGTACAACTTTATTTGGACAAATACAAGACAATTAAAAAGCCATATCGTACAGAATCAAGTCCATTATAGAATTCATATTCTTAGAATTCAGTGTCTTCATGGGTTGATGTGTTTGCATACAAATTGCGTCCTTGGAATCCACTTGCTTATCCTAAGACAACACAAGCAAGTGGATCCTGAGGAAGCAATTTGTATGCAAAACATGTCGATCCACTAAGACTTCTAGAATATTATATAACAGACTTGGTGATTCTATAGGACAGTGTTTCTCAACCCTTTCAAGGCACACTTTAATTGTAATTATTATTAAAATTGAGGCACCCCATTCTAAAATATAACAACGAAACTAATAGCGCTACATATCACAGCAACATCCACACATATTGGACACCCAACATTGGAGGCAATTTACTCTTCCAAAGCAAACACACCTTTGCACACTGGTACTGAATAGCATTCCAATGTTAGTCTTCTCCCTCGGTTTCTCTCACTCAGATAATGTGACCCCAGTGCTGATCCAAGGGGCGGCAAACAAGGCTGCTGTGTAGGAACTCTACATTCTTATCAACTGATGACATCACTGGTTTTTAGGACGCCGGTAGCTGGAAGATTGTAATCTTCGCTGGCCTGTATAACATTTCTGGGCAATTTTTTGCTAAGGCACCCCTGAAGAAACCTGAAGGCAGGTAAAGGGAAACCCCACTTTCATGGATAAAAAATAGCAAATAAAAAAAAAAAAAAATATATATATATATCATACCATACAATTGTGACATAAGTCATATAGTAATTGAATGTTATTAAAAAATATCTTCACCTTTTGATCTTTAGACGCTGTAATTTTCTGTAAAATCCAATGCAAAATGGCTAACTGGAGGTGTTCTGTACACAGAATGTGTACAGAACACGCTCCCCCCGCCAGAAACATTTCCTGGTTGTGCGATTAGATCCCTGATTTTCCCAGAAGTCTACACTAAGATACAAGACAGATTTCAGGCATCCCCTGCAACAAAAATATATCTTTTGGTAAAATACTTCAAATAGGAAATCACGTCTAAAGGGATGTAGCAGTTTTCCCTCAGAGCCCTACAGCTGCAGCAGCTGGTTAATAATTATGAAACCACTCCCATTAGACTCAGTCAGCACAGGGGTACAGAGGAACAAACCGTGATTTCTTCAGAATAACACAAGGTAGGTATCTGAAACGTTTGTTAAAATCCCTGCAATGTACATAGATCACCCAGAGGGAAATGTTTTTTTCTCACCAAAAGTGGAATTAGGCTTGAACTATGCCTTTAACCACCTGCTGTCCGGGGCAATTATTTCTTTATTTCTTTTTTTTTATTTTTTTTTACACAAGTTAAAATCTGCATTTTTTTGTTAGAAAATTACTTTGATCCCCCAAACATATATATTTTTTGAAAGTAGAGGCCCTGAGGAAAAAAATGGCGGTTGTTGCAATTTTTTTCTGTCACATTGTTTATCGAATGTGAATATTCAGGAAAAAATACACAAGTGAAATTGAGTGCGCACAAGCACAATGAAATGCATACATTTTTTGGTAAAATAGAATAGATGATGTTGCGTTGAGTAAGGGCATGTTCACACTAAAATGCAATGCAGGAGAGCCGCCTTCCCGCACTGCATTCCGATCGCAATGCCCAGTTCAAGTTAACGACACCGCAAATGCAGGTCCCAAACGCATTGCGTTTGTCCGCACCAGATCGCATGGAACGTTTCAAACAATAGAGCATGCACTACTTTTGGTGCTGTGCAATTTCAGCCCATTCAAAATGAACAGGGCTGAAATCGCACTGCGCACAACTGTATGTGAAGCGCACAGCGTTCCTGTGTGCTTCACATGCACCTCAGTGCAAATGGGCCCTAAATAGATACCAAGCATGTTTAAAATAAAATAATGCACACCTTTGAAATGAAACTACAGAACCTAAAATTGTCCAGAGGTGACACTTTAGAAGCCTTTACAGGTTATCAGTTTAGAGGTAAATGTGGGCTCTAGTGCTAGAATTATTGCTCTCGCTCTGACGTTCGTGGCGATACATCACATTTACATGTCGGACTTATGTGCATGTTTGGATTTGCGTGCATGCGCGGAGGGGAGGAGATCATTGTTTTTTATTACTTTTAAACTTTTTTTTTTTTTTTTTTTTACTTCTCATTTAAACTTTATTGCTATCACAAGGGGGCTAACAAACCTTCAGAGCACTGTAAAAGTGATTGGGCATCTGTAAAGCTGTCTGGATCACTTTTAAATGACAGACAATCTCTGGCTGGGAAAAAAAAGATCATGGATTAGAACACAACCGCCATTTAATGCTGCAGTGGATTCCGAGGGGGTGGGGATGAAACCAAGGGACACACCAACTGTCTTTTCCAGCAGCATAGGAGTAAATGGACAGGTTTAATTTAAAGCTGTACTCTGGGATTATAAATCCATTCATCATGTGTATTCTTCTTGAATCTCGGTGTGATTTGTTTATTTCTTCCATATCTGTGCAGTAATCCAGTGTGAGACGTCCTGTAATAAAGACCGCTCACTGTTGCTCTCTCTGCTTTGTGCTGAGTGACTGGTCTAGTCTCCGCCCCCTTCCGCAGTTTTCTACACTGGGTGGAGCCTGCTGGACCCCTCTTATAGCCGCTCTCTGCTCAGACTATGTATTGCACGGTGCATGCACTACTGTGCACATCTGATTCGGACAACCAATATGGTGGAAGATGCCAAACAGAGAAGATGTGGCTAAGATGTTGGTGCTGGCGAGGGAGCTCACCTTGCTGGAGAGGTGGAGAGTGAAATTGAATTTAGTCCAGAGAGAAATGTTGTAGAGTTCTGTAGCTCTATAAAGAGCAGGCAGTAAGGCACAAGTCAGAATACGTGGCCTGGAGCTCAGCAGACCTCAGTTTAGCAAATAATGTAGATTTTCTCATCATTGTTGGAGGGCAAACAAAATACTGCAGAAAAATCTGTGTTGTGGGAGGGGCAGAGACACAAACTACTGCAAGAGGAAATCTCACCATTGTGAAAGGGGCAAAGACAATACTGGGGAGAAATCTCACCATTGTGGGGGGGCAAAGACAATGATGGGAAATCTCACCATTGTGGGAGGGGCAGACAATACTGGGGGGGGGGGAAATCTCACCATTGTGGGAGGGGCAGACAATACAGGGGGGAAATCTCAGCATTGTGGGAGGGGCAAAGACACAATACTGGGGGGAAATCTCAGCATTGTGGGAGGGGCAAAGACATTGGTGGGAAATCTCACCATTGTGGGAGGAGCAGACAATACCAGGGGGGAAATCTCAGAATTGTGGGGGGGGGGGGGCAAAGACACAATACTGGGGGGAAATCTCACCATTGTGGGAGGAGCAGACAATACTGGGGGGGAAATCTCAGCATTGTGGGAGGGGCAAAGACACAATACTGGGGGGAAATCTCACCATTGTGGGAGGGGCAGAGACACAATGCTGGGGGACTCTCACCATTGACAATACTGGAGGAAATCTCACCATTGTGGGAGGGGCAAAGACAATGGTGGGAAATCTCACCATTGTGGGAGGGGCAGACAATACCGGGGGGGGGGGAATCTCAGCATTGTGGGGGGGGGGGGGGGCAAAGACACAATACCGGGGGGAAATCTCACCATTGTGGGAGGGGCAAAATCTCACTATTGTGGGAGGGGCAAAGACACAATACTGGTGGAAAATCTCACTATTGTGGGAGGGGCAGAGCTGCAAACTACTGCAGGAGGAAATCTCACCATTGTGGGAGGGGCAGAGACACAAAATACTGGGGAAAAATCTCAATTGATTTTGCCACGTCCAGAAGAATAAAATGAGAATACTTTGGGGAGATTAATTTTATATAAATAGAATTACAATCATGACAAATTCGATGATTTTTTTTAACGAATATTAAAACTGATAGAATTTTTGGAATTCATGTTTGATTGCACAGTAAAACAAAAAAAAAATAATTTGTGGAATAGGTTTGCTTTTTACATTCTGAACACCTTTGCAAATTAAGAAAAAAAATTTGGAATGAATATTTTTGCTTTTTAAATGTTGAACGCTTTCGTAAAAAAAAAAAAAAAAAAAAAATACATTTTATATATACACACGCACACATCACAAGTGCTGGAAGGTAGGAACAGGAAAGTTTATAGAATACGTAGAGATAGTTGACAGGTGTGACGTTGGCATAGGAAGTTGACGTATAATCAGGAAATGTAGTTGATCGGAGTTCATCATTGCTACATTTGCTCGCTCTGTCCGTTGCATAATCCCAGCGTCCTGCCGTGTATTTGCATAGAGCTCTTGTCCGGCGAGCCATCCCTGCCTTAACATCAGCAGAGAGGATTGTGAATTTCCACTCTTACAAGCGTTATGCATTCCTCTACATTCTATCACGTAGCTCTTCACCCTCAGGGCACCGGAAAAAATAACAACACTTCCACAGCCGTTGCTTGTAAATAACCTATTTCTTTCCTTTAACCCCTTTGCTACCAAAGCTGCATACACGTTTAAAAAAATATAATTTTAAACCTTAAGATTACTTAACGCCCTCCCAAAGATTATATATTTTTGTAAGCAGACAATACAATAGGAAGTAGTTCTATTTTTTTGTCACACAATATTAGTGCAACAGTTTATTGAGTACAAATTTTCAGGAAAAAAAAAAAAAAAAAAAAAAAAAAAAAACCACACACTAGAATTTTGTGGCACCCAAACAAAACATATTGCGTAATTTTTGTAAAATATAAAAGATGAGGTTGTACCAAGAAAAAAAAAAAAAAGATAGATACCCAATATCTCAAGTCTTCAAATTGCAAACACCTGTGAAACGGTGACAAACTTCAGTAACCTAAATGTTCTACTGACCAAAAATTCACTTATTCCCTTTTTTTGGCGACCGGTTCTCTTTAAATGAGACATCAGAGGTCATTTAGACCAGTGGACCTCAGTCCTCAAGTACCCCCAACTGGCCATGTTTTGGGAACTTCCCTTAGATAAAATAACTCTTATCAATACCATGTCATTGATATTGATTTAAAGCAGCTGCGAAAAGTAAAGGAAAACCTGCAAACTTGGCCTGTTGGGGGTACTTGAGGACTGAGGTTGAGAAGCTCCGATTTAGACTCCTATTGTTTCACCTGCCCTGTATTAAAGTTAATGGAGCGCAGATCAAGCTCCGTTATCTTCTTCACTGGTAAGACTGGCTAGGGAAAAGCGACAGCCAGACCTGGAAATTGTATTTTACCTGTTGCTTCCAGGGTCTTAGTGGGAAGGAGAGTAGATCTTCCTCCCCTTTTCCTGGCAGAACCCACCATGCCGGTCCCAGGTCTGCCAATGGGAGTATGTAGCTCGTTGGGGATGGGGTCTCGAGACAGATTGTTGCCAGGGTATGTGGAAGTGATCGGGAAGTGATCGGGAGGATCTGGCAGCCGACTTGACAGATTTACACACTTCCTGGTTAGTGCTTCCCCACAATCCAATATGTGGTGTTCTACATTCATTTGCTGATATGCACTTCCTGCTAATGACCCAGAAGCAACATGTCACTTCTGGGTCCTGGTGTCACTTTCCCTAGCCTGTATGGATGGGGAAGAAGCTATTGGAGAAAGATCTGTGCTCCAGAAGCTTCGCAGGAGGACAAACAAGACATCAGGGGTCTTTTAGATCCCGGATATCTCATTAAAGAGAACCTGTCACCAAAAAAAGTATGCAAATAGAGGGACTTTTTGTACTTTATACAATTTAAAAAAGGTTTAATAAAAAGGAAAGCAGTGAAAAAAATAAAATTAAAATAAAAATAAAAATAAATGCACGCAGGTACGAACATAAATGCATGAGTCAATTGTGCTACACAGGTTACATATCGCCATGCACACCGGAGTGAGTGCAATAATTCTAGGGACATTATGCACTGTTCAAGTGATACTCAAGGTTTACTTTTTCAATTTTTTTCTTTTATTTAAAAAGTCAGCAGCTACAAATACTGTAGCTACTGACTTTTAATACTAGGACACTAACAGTGCCTTGCAAACGTATTCACCCCTCTTGGCTTTTTACCTATTTTGTTACATTGCAGCTTTTAGTTCAAAGTTTTTTTAATCTGAATTATATGTGATGGATCAGAACACAATAGTCTAAGTTGGTGAAGTAAAATTAGAAAAATATATACATAAAACTAATTTTTCAGGAATAAAAAAACTGATAATTGGCATGTGTGTATGTATTCACCCCATTTGTTATGAAGCCCATAAAAAGCTCTGGTGCAACCAATTACCTTCAGAAATCACATAATTAGTGAAATGATGTCCACCTGTGTGCAATCCAAGTGTCACATGATCTGTCATTACATATACACACCTTTGTAAAAGGCCCCAGAGGCTGCAACACCAAAGCAAGAGGAACCACTAACCAAACATTGCCATGAAGACCAAGGAACTCTCCAAACAAGTAAGGGACAATGTTGTTGAGAAGTACAAGTCAGGGTTAGGTTATAAAAAAAATCCAAATATTCGATGATCACTAGGAGCACCATCGAATCTATCATAACCAAATGGGAAAAACATGGCACAACAGCAAACCTGCCAAGATACGGCCGCACACCAAAAAACTCACAGACCGGGCAAGGAGGGCATTAATCAGAGAGGAGCACAGAGACCTAAGGTAACCCTGGAGGAGCTGCAGAGTTCCACAGCAGAGACTGGAGTATCTGTACATAGGACGACAATAAGCCGTACGCTCCATAGAGTTGGGCTTTATGGCAGAGTGGCCAGAAGAAAGCCATTACTTTCAACAAAAAGTCACGTTTTGAGTTTGCGAAAAGGCATGTGGGAGACTCCCAAAATGTATGGAGGAAGGTGCTCTGGTCTGATGAGACTAAAATTGAACTTTTTGGCCATCAAAGAAAATGCTGTGTCTGGTGCAAACCCAACACATCACATCACCCAAAGAACACCATCCCCACTGTGAAACATGGTGGTGGCTAGAGGTCGACCGATATGGGTTTTTCTCTGGCCGATGCCGATGCCGATATTTAGAAATCGCGGTGGCCGATGGCCGATATATGATGCCGATTTTTTTGGGCCGATATATTAGGCCGATTTTTTTTTTTTTTTTCTTTTTTTTTCCCCCTTCATCTCATAAAATCTAACAGTTAGACCCCTTTCACACTGGGGCATTTTTTTAGGGATAAAAATAGCGCCTGTAAAGTGCCAGTAAAACGGCTCCCCTGCAGTCTCAGTGTGATATCCCGAGTGCTTTCACACTGAGGCGATGTGCTGGCAGGATGTAAAAAAAAAAGTCCTGCAAGCGGCATCTTTGGAGCGGTGTATACTGCTGCTCCACCACTCCTGCCCATTAAAATGAATGCGCACCGCTGCCGAAGCACCTGCATAACGTTTTGGCAGCAGCGCTTCATGGGCGCATTTAACCCCTTCCTCGGCCGCTAGCTGGGTTATAAGCGCCCCGCTAGCAGCCGAATAGCGCCGCTAAAATGACGGTAAAGCGCCGCTAAAACTAACAGCGTTTTACCGTCAACGCATGCCCGCTCCAGTGTGAAAGCAGCCTTAAGTAATAAGTGATACAGAAAATTTTTTAACATTTAAACATTTATTAAACAAAACAAACCTCCAATCAGTTCACTTGTATGTAGAATTTAGATTAAAAAAAAATAACTATATCTTAAATATTAAATACACAAAAACAAGTAATCAAAACTTTTGGACGAAAAAAAAAAATGGGCTAACTTTACTGTTTATTTTTAATTTTTTTTAATTAGTGTATTTTTTAAAAAAAAATTGCGTTTGAAAGACCGCTGCGCAAATACCGTGTGACATAAAATATTGCAACAACCGCTATTTTATTCCCTAGGGTCTCTGCTAAAAAAATATATATATAATGTTTGGGGGTTCTAAGTGATTTTCTAGCAGAAAATACAGGATTTTTACTTGTAAGCAACAAGTGTCAGAAAAGATTTAGTCTTTAAATGGTTAAACTGAGAAATTCTCCACGGAGTTCAGTCTGTTGATAAAAAGAACCCGAAGAGATACAAATGTATCTTCTTATCAGACTTGGCAGGCTGCCCAGAGGAGGAGAGAAAACAAACTTCAAACAGCTTGCAATTGACTTCTATTACAGAAGTCATTTGCAAGTCCCGCTGAAGTTATAATCGGCTTTTTTTATCAGCATAATCGGCCGATGCCGATTAAGTAAAAAAAGCCAAATATCGGCCGATATATCGGCCGGCCGATATATCGGTCGACCTCTAGTGGTGGCAGCGTCATGCTGTGGGGATGTTTTTCAGCAGTCGGGACTGGGAAACTGGTCAGAGTTGAGGGAAAGATGGATGGTGCTAAATACAGGGATATTCTTAAGCAAAACCTGTACCACTCTGTGTGCGATTTGAGGCTAGGACGGAGGTTCACCTTCCAGCAGGACAATGACCCCAAACACACTGCTAAAGCAACACTTGAGTGGTTTAAGGGGAAACATGTAAATGTGTTGGAATGACCTAGTCAAAGCCCAGACCTCAATCCAATAGAAAATCTGTGGTCAGACTTAAAGATTGCTGTTCAGAAGCGCAAACCATCCAACTTGAAGGAGCTGGAGCAGTTTTGCAAGGAGGAATGGGCAAGAATCCCAGTGGTAAGATGTGGCAAGCTCATAGAGACTTATCCAAAGCAACTTGGAGCTGTGATAGCCGCAAAAGGTGGCTCTACAAAGTATTGACTTTAGGGGGGTGAATAGTTATGCACATTGACTTTCTCTGTTATTCTGTCCTGTTTGTTGTTTACTTCACAATAAAAAATACAAAAAAAAAAAAAAACTGAAGCTTCATGAAAACAAAAAAAACAAAAAAACTTTAGCCTTTAGAAACACTAACTCTAAACTGATGACCTGTGGGGGCCTTTAAAGCATTTCCCTATGGAAAATATAGGGTACAAAGTTTGCTGTTGTTTCGTGGATGTGCACAATTTTAAAGGTTAAGAATAGGGTTATCTATTTACTTTCTTACAATCTCACCTTTTAAATTTCACCTAGAAAATGGACATTAGATTACATACCCTGTTTCCCCGAAAATAAGACCTAGCGTGATTGTTGGTGATGGCTGCAATATAAGCCCTACCCCCCAAATAAGCCCTAGTTAAAGTCCTTGTAGGTCTTTTTTTCAGAGTACGGCTTATTTACGGGGAAACAGGGTAGGGCTTATTTGGGGGTAGGGCTTATATTGCAGCCATCACCGACAATCACGCTAGGTCTTATTTTCGGGGAAACAGGGTAGTAGGTGAGGTTGAAAAAAAAAAAAAAAAAAGACACAAGTCCATCAAGTCTAACCTATGTGTGTGAATATAGGTCAGTATTGCATTGTATATCCCTGTATGTTGTGGTCGTTCAGGTGCTTATCTAATAGTTTTTTTAAACCATTGATGCCCCCACGCTGAGACCACCGCCTGTGGAAGGGAATTCCACATCCTTGCCGCTCTTACATTAAAGAAGCCTCTACGTAATTTAAGTTTAAACCTCTTTTCTTCTAAATTTAATGAGTGGCCACGAGTCTTATTAAACCCCTTTCCATGAAAAAGTTTTATCCCTATTGTGGGGTCACCAGTACGGTATTTGTAAATTGAAATCATATCCCCTCTCAAGCGTCTCTTCTCCGGAGAGAATAAGTTCAGTGATCGCAACCTTTCCTCATAATTAATATCCTCCAGACCCTTTATTAGCTTTGTTGCCCTTCTTTGTACTCGCTCCATTTCCAGTACATCCTTCCTGAGGACTGGTGCCCAGAACTGGACAGCATACTTCAGGTGCGGCCGGACCAGAGTCTTGTAGAGCAGGAGAATTATCGTTTTATCTATGGAGTTAATCCCTTTTTTAATCCCTTTTTAAATGCATGCCAATATTCTGTTTGCTTTGTTAGTAGCAGGCTGGCATTGCATGCCATTGCTGAGCCTATCATGTACTAGGACCCCCAGGTCCTTTCCCATCCTAGATTCCCCCAGAGGTTCTCCCCCCAGTGTATAGATTGTATTCATATTTTTGCCACCCAAATGCATTATTGTACATTTTTCTACAGTGTATTCTTTACTGAAATTTTGCGTTTCACGTACTGTTGTGCTAATATCATATGTGAATTAAAAAAATAGCACTACCGTCATTTTATCCTCCAGGATGTCTGCTTTCAGAAAAAACAATGTTTGGGGGGGTTATATAAACATTAGGCCTAAACTGCTTTATAATAGCGTGCACAGAAAAAAAAAAAAATGTAAAAACGGCTATGGCAGCAAAAGGGTTCAAATAGTTGCCATGGAGACACTTCAATGTATCAAAAACATCTCCACTGTGTTCCGCTCTTCAGTAATAAAACAATATTCAAATTGAATAGGTGACATAAGTCGACATTTCCAGCAATAAAAAAAGAGCGAGTTCCACACAGATAACAGAGAAGTGGGAAGTTAGGGAAGTTACCGTGACCCAGGAAATGGATTGGATCTAAAAAAAGGTCATCATTCCTATGGGGAACCCTCTACTTCTAATTTTATTTTATCCATGCTCCCTTTCTCTCTCTCTCTCTCTTTTAAACATGTAAATGCAGAACTTCAGCCAAACACAACCCAATAAACCACTTCAGCATAAGAATCTTTTTGTGTTGCATGTAAAAATCTGCATTCTTGGCTATAAAATTACCTAAAACCCCCAGAACCATAGGTGTGCACCCCAAAGTACAAAACACGTGCGTACACACTGAGCGGTGTCATTAGGGCAGAGATTGGTGTCAGTGGTTTTTACTTTTATTTTCAACATTATTTAACAACTTCCATACCACGCAAATTCTGACACTTTTCTCCTACATGTAAAAATCATCATTTTTTTGCTAGAAAATTACTCAGAACCACCAAACATTATATATATATATATTTTTTTTTTAGCAGACACCCTAGGGAATAAAATGGCAGTCATTGCAACTTTTCATTTCACACGGTATTTGCGTGGTAATTTTTCAAACGCGTTTTTTTGGAAAAAAAAAATTTCAATAAATAAAAAAAAAAACAGTAAAGTTAGCCCATTTTTTTGTATAATGTGACAGATGATGTTATGCCGAGTAAATAGATACCCAACATATCACGCTTTAAAATTGCGCACACTCGTGGTATGGCGCCAAACTTCGGTACTTGAAAATCTCCATAGGCGACTGTTTAAATTTTTTTACAGGTTACCTCTTTAGAGTTACAGAGGAGGTCTGGTGCTAGAATTATTGCTCTCGCTCTAACACTTGCAGTGATGCCTCACATGTGTGGTTTGGATGTCATTTACATATGTGGGCGCGACTTACGTATGCGTTCATTTTTGCGTGCGAGCTCGCAGGGACGGGGGCACTTTAATTTTTTTTTTTTTTTAAATTATTTTTACACTTTCCCTTTAACAATTTTTTTTTGATCACTTTTATTCCTATAACAAAGAATGTAAACATCCCTTGTAATAGGAATGGTGTATGACAGGTCTGCTTTATGGAGAGATGTGGTGTCTATAAGATCCCACATCTCTCCTCCAGGCTGGAAAGCATCAGATCCAAAAAAAAAAAAAAATAAAAAATTGACGACTTGATGCTTTTCCAGCCGAAATCTTGGCTTTGTTTACTTGTGCGGCCCGGACGTGACGTCATAACGTCACGCTTGGGCCTCCGCAGATCATAGAGATTGCCCGGAACTATCTGTCCCTCAGAAATCTCTATGCCTCTCCTCCGGTGCCGGCTGATTTGCTCTCCGGGTTCCCGATCACACGGGAGAGCCCGGAGAAGAGCTCCGGAGGGGCGACACCCCCTCCCGTCGCCTCTAAGAACGATCAAGCAGCTGATTAGCCGCTATGATCATTCTTATTGTGCTCAGGATTGGCAGGTCTAAAAAATAAACAATCAATCTGAATGATGCCTGTAGCTGCAGGCATCATTCAGGTATCTCCACTGAAAGCCGAGGACGTCATATGACGGCCTGCGGTATGGAAGTGGTTAAATACTTTTTTTTACAATTTTGTTTAGGAGCCCAGTTAGGGGGCTTTGGTGAAATATCAAGGGTCTAAACAAGGGCAATCCACACCACACAGGGTGATCAGGTGTGCATATACCTATGCCCAGAACATTATACATTTTCTGAAAGCAGAGTACCTTTAGAACAAAAAGATAGTAGTTGCAATTTTTTACGTTGCACGATATTTGCGCAGCTGTTTATGAAATGCATAAATTCAGGAAAAAAAAAAAAAACGCTGAGCCGGTTTCAGTGCCAGAATGATGGCCTTCTGCGCATACACAGGCGTGGCGCCGGGCCAACCAATGAAGGAGGCCAGAAACCGTCTCAGAGAAGAAGATGCCAGCACTGGCGAGTAGAGCCGAAACAACGAATTGATTAATCGACATCGATTTAGAAAATAGTAATCGATTAATTTCATAATCGATTAATCGGCCAGTAACATAATAGGGTTAAAAAAACCTAAAAATTAGCCCTTTAATGTAAAAAAAAGCAAATAATCACTACTGTAAATATTACTTTCACTGTTGCACAGTAAAAAAAAAAAAAATGAACCCCTTACAGTAGCGATTATTTGCTCTTTTTGTACTATAAAGGGCTAATTTTTTTTTTTTTTAACCCCCATAATGTTGCTAAACGTCTTAGGCCTGGTTCATACTTATGTGTTTTTTGGTGCTTTTTGCAGAAACGCAGATTCATTTAACGTTCACATCTATGCTTTTTTCAGCTGCTGCGTATTTGGAAAGGGTCAGGGACTTTTTTTCAAATGCAAAAACGGTGCTTTTTTTGGTTCAATATACTTCAATGGAGAAGCTGCAGAAAAGCATGTAATGCGTTGTTGCAGCAATTTGTGTTTTTTTTTTTTTTTATTTGCCCAACAACAAATTGGCCAAAAAAAAAAAAAAACGCATAAAAAATGCAAAAACGCAAATCGCAGCAAAATCACGTGTGCAAAAAATCAAGAAAGCACAGCAAAATGCACTGCAGAAACAGATCAAAAGCAAACTGCATAGGTGTGTACCGAGCCTTAGGCTGGCCACACGGATCAATTTTCAGACGAGAATATTCATACGAAAAATCTTTGTACATTCGCTGAATGAAAGAATGTTGTTTGAAATTTTCACTTGCTTTTAACATTCCATTTTAAAACCAATGTAATTTCTGAACGAAAACCACATACACTGTCTGAAAATTCCTTTGGCCAAGAAGTTTTCTAATATTTCTAAATTTTCCCATCACTGTGGATGAAAACAAATGTCGATTTGACACCACTAATGATTAGAAAATCGAACGAATGTTCTTAAAATGAATTTTTTTTTTTTTTTTAAGGAAAACATTGTTTTTATATGAGGAATTCCCAAATAAATGTGTACCTAAAGACATGGTGACACTGTAGGTACACCTGTAATAGTGTGCCAACGTCCCTGACTTCAGAGACAAAGAAAGGGATGAGGGCTTCTGGTAGATGTTTTACATTTGAACTTCTCAGTTCATTTTTCTAGTTGCTATAGCCTCATTGTTTTTGTATGGCCAGCATATAATATATTACAGTACTGTTTGAAAATCTGAAAAACATTTAAATAAAAAAATTTGATCTCCGAGCCTGATATTTACTGGATTCAACCTCTAACAGTATATAAAAAGAGATATACTTTATGGTCATTGTATACATACAACATTTTTTACGGATACTCTTTACAGCAGCAATAAAACATTTCTCAACAAAACCACACATACACACTCCTAGCACATGACCACATATCTATTTAAATATATCAAAATATAAAATGTTATTTTAAAATATATATTTTTTTTTTCGAATTCCACATAAAATTCCTAAAGCACTGTACCTAATGGGGTTATGGACAATACAGCCCTAGGGAAAAAAAAACTATGCTTTAAGCGATTAATGTGCGTTTTAAGTGTTCTATATCTTTTCCCAGATGGCAATGGGACAAACACACTGTAACCTGGGTGGGTTGGATCAATACTAATAGCTTTTGCCCACTTTTTTTAATCAGCTGGCATATGCTGTGTCTAAATTCGGTAGCTCTGTTCCTATGATCCGCTGTGCTGTTTGCGCCACACGAGACCAACACCTTCTTATCCTCCGCCCTGCAGCTGGCATACCACACAACGCAGTGGAGAAGACTCTCAATGGTACAATGACAGAAATTGACCAGAAGCCTTAAAGCGGAGTTCCACCCAAAAGTGGAACTTCCGCTCATCGGATTCCTCCCCCCCTCCGGTGTCACAATTGGCACCTTTCAGGGGGGAGGGGTTGCAGATACCGGTATAATACAGGTATCTGCACCCACTTCCGGGAATAGACTCCCGCGGGAGTCACGCCCCCTCCCGCACTCCCCCGCTGTCTCCTGGGAAAGACACAGGTCCCAGGAGATAGCGGGGACCATTGAGAACTCGCAGCGTGACTCGCGCATGCACAGTAGGGAACCGGGAAGTGAAGCTGCAACGCTTCACTTCCTGATTCCCTCACTCAGAATGACGACGGCGGCAGCAACCGAGGATCGAGGGACGGTTCGGTCTCGGGTGCTGACATCGCTGGACCCCGGGACAGGTGAGTGACCTTATTTTAAAAGTCAGCAGCTGCAGTATTTGCAGCTGCTGACATCTAAAAAAAAAAAAATTTTTCGCCGGACTCCCGCTTTAAGGGCAATCCCGCCTGCTTCAGTCTCCAAAGGAAAAACAGTCTCTGCTGCGCTTTTTTCACTAGAAAAAAAAAGTATTTTGAGACCATGACAACTCCCTTGTAATATGTACTCCCAAAAATGTAAAAGTGTCCACCCTTTCCACCTCCTCACCACCTATATAAACCGGGCAATGATTGATCTTTCTTGATCTCCTATAATCCACTATTATTTCTTTAGTTTTTGCCGTATTAAGTATTAAATCATTTTCTCTACACCACTCAACCAAATGTTGAATTTCCTGCCTATAAGCTGTCTCATCGTTATCTTATATGAGTCCCACTAAAGTGGTGTCATCAGCAAACTTCACTATAGTGTTAGACGCATGTATGGGAGTGCAGTCCTGTGCACGCAGCATTAGACGCATGTATGGGAGTGCAGTCCTGTGTACGCAGCATTAGACGCATGTATGGGAGTGCAGTCCTGTGTACGCAGCATTAGACGCATGTATGGGAGTGCAGTCCTGTGTACGCAGCATTAGACGCATGTATGGGAGTGCAGTCCTGTGTACGCAGCATTAGACGCATGTATGGGAGTGCAGTCCTGTGTACGCAGCATTAGACGCATGTATGGGAGTGCAGTCGTGTGTACGCAGCATTAGACGCATGTATGGAAGTGCAGTTGTGTGTACGCAGCATTAGACGCATGTATGGGAGTGCAGTCGTGTGTACGCAGCATTAGACGCATGTATGGAAGTGCAGTTGTGTGTACGCAGCATTAGACGCATGTATGGGAGTACAGTCGTGTGTACGCAGCATTAGACGCATGTATGGGAGTACAGTCGTGTGTACGCAGCATTAGACGCATGTATGGGAGTGCAGTCGTACGTAAACAATGTAAACAAGGCCAGACTTAACACACATCCCTGTGGTACCCCTGTATTCAAAATAATAGTGTTAGACACCTGATCTCTTATTCTCCCCATTTGGGGCCTGTTTGTTAAAAAAAAAAAATCCATGAGCGCAGCAATGGGCATAGGCTCAAAGCTTTTCACTTTTTCATTAATTTGTCAGGAACTACTGTGTTAAATGCAGAGCTAAAAATCAATGAATAACATCTTAACATAAGTGTTTGAGTGCTCAAGATGTGTCAAGGCAGCATGCAATGCAATAGCATCATCTGTGCATTTATTTGCACGAAAGGCAAACTGATACTTATCCAGATCAACAGGAATGCTTGCCTTAAGATGTGATAATACGAGCTTCTCGAAACATTTCATGATGATTGGAGTTAGGGCAACTGGGCGATAATCATTTAAAGCGGTTATATACTTATTTTATTAAACTTTTACCTACAGGTAAGCCTATAATAAGGCTTACCTGTAGGTAAAAAAAATATCTCCTAAACCTGTACAGTTTAAGAGATATTCCCCTCGCAATGAGCCGCTGCGGCGGTGCATGCGCACAGGGGATTCTCGGCTGAAAGCCCGGGAGATGCCGGACCTTGCCGGAAAGAAGTCTCCCCCGCGCATTCGCAGGAGTGACGACATTGCGCACTCACAGCGCCGGAGCCGCGATACCCAGAAGGCACGCTGAGGGGAAATGTCAGCTCCCTCGGAGTGGACCGGGTGAGATGCCGGCGCCTCGTTCTAAGGTAAGTATCTCATAATGGAGCTAGAATGTGGTGCATACTAGCTCATTATGCCTTTTCCCTTACAGGTGTAGGGAAGAAAAAAAAAAAAAAAGTCAGCGGGTTTACTACCGCTGTAAGCATGATACTGCTTTTTTTTTTTTTTTTTTTGGTATTGGGACAATAGTAGTAGATTTAAAACAAGAAGGGACTGCAGCCTGCTTCAATGACAAATTAAAAATATCAGTAAAAAACACCCAATAACTGGTCGGCACATCCCCTCAGTATACGGCCTGACACCCCGTCTGGTCCTGCTGCCTTTCTGATTTCAATCTTCCTCAAATTTGACCTGACCTCATGTATTTTTAATACCAGTAAATGGTCATATATCTCATGTGTCTGTTCTTAGAGTGTATTAGAGATTTTACTCCCTAATCATACAGTTGATTATTTATATTTACCACTGCATATAGAAATATTTAAGAATAAATTGCCTTTTTTTTAAAAAAAAACTTTCCATAGTAACTAAATTATACACCACACTTTTTTTAAACTTATTAACCGATTAATCGAAACAATTGGCCAACTAATCGATTATAAAAATAATCGTTGGTTGCAGCCCTACTGGCGAGAGACTGTTGGAAGAGTAAATTTAACCCCTTTAGTTCCAACGTGGTTAACCCCTCACTCTTTGGATGTACATAGTACCTCTAAAAAGAGCTGAACTAGTTAAAAAGATGAAATAACAAAACCAGCTTTTGCTGCTATTGGGTAAAGTCACTGGCTGGAGCTCATGGATGGCCATTTAATAATAAAAGGTGGAGCTTTTCAGAAAAAATAATACCGTTACCATATATTGTGGCACATCAGTGATTTATTCATGGAGACGGGAAGTTAATGACAGGTTCACATCGAGTGTGTGATTACATGCAGTCTAGGGATCAGATTGTCTGTAGGAAGGTGGAGGTCATGTTTGTATTCTTTGGCAAAGAACAAGGGCCATTTTAAAATACTTATCTCCTAATACAAACAGGTAAAGCAGGCAGGTGTGTAATTACAGTCTTTTATTCTGCCAGGCCTGCTGTGCTTCCAGTTAAAGTGCCCTTACTATTCCATCTGTACATAGAAATACATGAAAGCTGCAGCCTTCGCCTCCCTAGTAAGTGTGCGTCTAAAGAAGCCTCTCAAACTTTTTAAATTTGTGGAGCCCCTGAAATATCTTTCCAGGTTCAGGGACCATCTCCCCCCCCCCCCCCCCCAACTGCACCCAATAATTACCATACTCACAGTTCACGGCACATTGTGGTGCTCGGTGGGAAAGGGAATGCCCCTTACAGTGGTGCTCGGTGGGAAAGGGAATGCCCCTTACATTGGCGGGCAGTGGGAAAGGGAATGCCCCTTACATTGGCGGGCAGTGGGAAGAATGCCCCTTACATTGGCGGGCAGTGGGAAGAATGCCCCTTACATTGGCGGGCAGTGGGAAGAATGCCCCTTACATTGGCGGGCAGTGGGAAGAATGCCCCTTACATTGGCGGGCAGTGGGAAGAATGCCCCTTACATTGGCGGGCAGTGGGAAGAATGCCTGCTGTGCTTCCAGTTAAAGTGCCCTTACTTTTCCATCTGTAAATGGAAATACATGAAAGCTGCAGACTTTGCATCCCTAGATAAGTGTGCATCTAAAGAAGCCTCTCAAACTTTTTAAATTGGTGGAGCCCCTGAAATATCTTTCCGGGTTCAGGGACCATCCCCCCCCCCACCGCACCCAATAATTACCATACTCACAGGTCACGGCACATTGTGGTGCTCAGTGGGAAAGGGAATGCCCCTTACATTGGCGGTAGTGGAAAGAATGCCCCTTACATTGGCGGGCAGTGGGAAGAATGCCCCTTACATTGGCGGGCAGTGGGAAGAATGCCCCTTACATTGGCGGGCAGTGGGAAGAATGCCCCTTACATTGGCGGGCAGTGGGAAGAATGCCCCTTACATTGGCGGGCAGTGGGAAGAATGCCCCTTACATTGGCGGGCAGTGGGAAGAATGCCCCTTACATTGGCGGGCAGTGGGAAGAATGCCCCTTACATTGGCGGGCAGTGGGAAGAATGCCCCTTACATTGGCGGGCAGTGGGAAGAATGCCCCTTACATTGGCGGGCAGTGGGAAGAATGCCCCTTACATTGGCGGGCAGTGGGAAGAATGCCCCTTACATTGGCGGGCAGTGGGAAGAATGCCCCTTACATTGGCGGGCAGTGGGAAGAATGCCCCTTACATTGGCGGGCAGTGGGAAGAATGCCCCTTACATTGGTGGTCAGAGGGAAGAATGCTCCTTATAATGGTGGTCAGTAGGAAGGATTCCCTCCCCCATTACAGATAGCCAGGATCATTGGTGTCAGTGGTTGGAAAAGACTGATCTAAAGGAAGGCCGGGGACACCTCCGGCAGCCTTGCTCTATTCCTCAGCAAATTTCCTCCTGTACGTTTCTGGACACACCACTGAAGGCATGTGCTGTGCAGAAATCTATACAGAGCTGCTGCTATTGAATCATTCAGGTAAGAGGAGCAATTTCACAGTTATTATATGTTACCACAGGCATATTATTCTTTCTGAACAATGTCAGCACACTGCACCTGTACATAGACAATGCTCAACTTCTAATATGCTGGATTAACTCCCTGCACCGGGACCACATGTCCAGAGATAGGGACCTCACTGAGGCATAAGTCCCTACAATTCACACGGAGCAAAGATCAACAGATAATATAATAGGCGGATAGAGAAAGTGAGAAATTACAGTTACAAGCTAGAAAAACAGGATTACAGATGGATGAATACACAGAAGGGAGAAAATAAATGCTAAAGAAAAACAGAGAAACCACAAAGATAGATAAAAGGATGGACAGATATACCGTATAAGGAACAGATATATACAGTGAGGGAAACATTTTTTTGATCTCCTGCTGATTTTGTACATTTGCCCACCAACAAAGAAATGATCAGTCTATAATTTTAATGGTGGGTTTATTTTAACAGTGAGAGACAGAACAACAAAAATCCAGTAAAACGCACTTCAAAAAAAATTATAAAATTGATTTGCATTTAATGCAAAACCCTTGTTGGCAATCACAGAGGTCAGACAATTCTTGTAGTTGGCCACCAGTTTTGCACACATCTCAGGAGGGATTTTGCCCCACTCCTCTTTGCAGATCCTCTCCAAGTCATTTGGTAACTCGACCCTTCAGCTCCCTCCACATTTTCTATGGGAATAAAAAGTCTGGAGAATTGCTAGGCCACTCCAGGACCTTAACGTGCTTCTTCTTGAGCCACTCCTTTGTTTCCTTGGCCGTGTGTTTTGGGTCATTGTCATGCTGGAATACACATCCATGACCTATTTTCAATGCACTGGTTGAGGGAAGGAAGTTTCCACACAAGATTTGACGGTGCATGGACCCGGCGTCCATCGTACCTTCGATGCGGTGAAGTTGTTCTGTCTCCTTAGCAGAAAAACACCCCCAAAGCATAATGTTTCCACCTCCATGTTTCACGGTAGAGATAGTTTTCTTTGGGTCATAGGCAGCATTCCTCCTCCTCCAAACACGGCGAGTTGAGTTGATGCCAAAGAGCTCGATTTTGGTCTCATCTGACCATGACACTTTCACCCAGTTCTCCTCTGAATCATTCAGATGTTCATTAGCAAACTTCAGACAGGACTGTACATGTGCTTTCTTGAGCAGGGGGACCTTGCAGGCCCTGCCGGATTTCAGTTCTTCACGGCGTAGTGTGTTACCAATTGTTTTCTTGGTGATTATGGTCCCAGCTGACTATGACGTCCTCCCGGAATTCCCCTGTCGCGCACCCCCTGGGGCGCGAACCCGAGCACATCCGTGACCGCCGGGTCCAGAGGACCCGGCGCATCACGGATCCCGGTAAATGGCCGCTGATCGCGGCCGTTTACCATGTGATCGCGCCGTCAAATGACGGCGCGATCACATGTAAACAGACCGGCGTCATCTGATGACGCCGGTTCCTCTCCTCCCCTCCTGTGTACAGATCGGTACACTGTGGAGGAGAGGGAGATGGATGGATGGCTGCAGCGCTGTGGGCTGGATGTGTAGTGCCCACAGCGCTGCACAGAGACATCCAGCCATCCATCCATGCTCAGCCATCCCTTCTGCTGTGCAATACTCTGCAATGCCCCCACAATACTCTGCAATGCCCCCACAATACCGAGCCATGCTCGGCTGTACTCGGCCTCTGTATGTGGCCAGGCTGTGGAAGTCTCACACATGTGGTATCGCTGTACTCAGGAGGAGCTGGAGAATCTATTTCGGGGTGTCATTTTTGGTATGTACATGTAATGTGTTAGAAATATTGTATAAATGGACAACTTTGTGTTTAAAAAAAAAAAAATGTGTTTTAACCACTTCCCGTCCGCCGGCCGTCATACAACGTCCTTGACTTTGTGAGGGGATATCTGAATGATGCCTGCAGCTACAGGCATCATTCAGATATCAGCTTTTTCAGCCGGCGATTCCCTACACCATAAGAACGATCATAGCGGCTGTTCCACTGCTTGATCGTTCTTACGGGAGGCGAGGGGGGATGTCCCCCCCTCCCGCGCTTCTACCGACTCACAGCTACGATCGAAGCCAGGATCGTTTTTTTTTTTTATTTCAGGCTTCCCAGCCTAGAGGTGAGATGTGGGGTCTTATTGACCCCATATCTCACTGTAAAGAGGACCTGTCATGCCATATTCCTATTACAAGGATGTTTACATTCCTTGTAATAGGAATAAAAGTGGTCAAAAATTTTTTTTTTTGGAAAAAAGCATCAAACTAAAATAAATAAAGTAAAATGAACAATAAAAAAAAAAAAAAAAAAAATTTTAAAGCGCTGTCCCTGTGTGCTCGCATGCAGAAGCGAACGCATACGTAAGTCCCGCCCACATATGAAAACGGTGTTCAAACCACACATGTGAGGTATCGCTGCGATCGGTAGAGCGAGAGCAATAATTTTGGCCCTAGACCTCCTCTGTAACTCAAAACATGTAACCAGTAAAAAATTTTAAAGCGTCGCCTATGGGAATTTTTGAGTAGCAAAGTTTGGCGTCATTCCACAAGCGCATGCAATTTTGAAGGGTGACATGTTGGGTATCTATTTACTCGGCGTAACTTCATCTTTCACATTATGCAAAAACATTGGGCTAATTTTACTGTTTTGGTTTTTGTAAAGCACAAAACAGTTTTTTTTCCAAAAAAAACACGTTAAAAAAATTGCTGCGCAAATACCATGCGAGATAAAAAGTTGCAATGACCGCCATTGTATTCTCTAGGGGCTTTGCTAAAAAAACATATATAAAGTTTTGGGGTTCTATGTAATTTTCTAGCTAATAAATGATGATTTTTACATGTAGGAGAGAAATGTCAGAATTGGCCTGGGTGCTCCAGAACGCCTGAAGGTGCTCCCCTGCATGTTGGGCCTCTGTATGTGGCCACGCTGTGTAAAAGTCTCACACATGTGGTATCGCCGTACTCGGGAGTAATAGCAGAATGTGTTTTGGGGTGTAATTTGTGGTATGCATATGCGGTCTGTGAGAAATACCCTGCTAATATGACAATTTTGTGGAAAAAAAAAAAAAGTAAAAAAAAAAACCTTGATTTTGCAAAGAATTGTGGGAAAAAATGACAACTTCAAAAAACTCACCATGCATCTTTCTAAATACCTTGGAATGTCTTCTTTCCAAAAAGGGGTCATTTGGGGGGTATTTGTACTTTTCTGGCATGTTAGGGTCTCAAGAAACGAGGCCGTCAGTACTTCAGGTGTGATCAATTTTCAGATATTCGCACCATAGCTTTTGGACTCTATAACTTTCAAAAAGACCAAATAATATCCACCGATTTGGGTTATTTTTACCAAAGATATGTAGCGGTATAAATTTTGGCCAAAATATATGAAGAAAAATTACTAATTTGCAAAATATTATAACAGAAATGAAGAAAAATGTATTTTTTTAACAGATTTTTCGGTCTTTTTTCTTTTACGGCGCAAAAAATAAAGAACCCAGCGGCGATTAAATACCACCAAAAGAAAGCTCTATTTGTGTGAAAAAAAGGACAAAAATTTCATATAGATGCAGTGTTGCATGGCTGAGTAATTGTCATTCAAAATGTGAGAGCACCAAAAGCTGAAAATTGGTCTGGTTAGGAAGGGGGTTTAAGTGCCCAGTTGTCAAGTGGTTAATTTGTATAGATAAAAAGTATATACAGCATATGGACAGATATAAAGAGATGGGATCGACAGTTGACAGGCAACAGTCAGATAGCAATGAAAGAGGACAAAGACAGATAAAATAGATACAGTATACACTGATCAACCAAAACATTATTTATGACCACTGACAGGTAAAGGGAATAACAATCATTTTGTCACAATGGCATCTGAAGGTGGGTGGGATATAATTAAGAAGCAAGTGAACACGTTGAACCTGAAGTTGATATGTTGAAAGCAGAATAAAAAAATAAAAAATGGGCAAGCGTAAGAATTTGGGCAAGGTTGACATGGGCCAAATTGTAATGGCTAGACCAAGGGTAGGCAACCTGGGGCCCTCCAGCTGTCGCAGAACTCAGAGTCGCATCATGCCTGTGGGAGTAATTGTAACTGCCAGCCTTGCAATGCCTCATGGGAAATGTAGTTCCACAACAGCTGGAGGGCCCTAGCTTGCCTACCCCTGGGCTAGAGGAATGGCTCGGAGCACCTTGAAAACGGCAGCTCTCGTGGGATGTTACCAGTCTGCAGTGGTCAGGACCATCCAAAAGCAGTCCGAGGAAGGAAAATCAGCGAAACCGAGGCTCATTGATGCACATGGGGAATGAAGGCTGGGCCGTCTAGTCTGATCCAATAAAAGAGCTACCGTAGGTCAAATTGTTAAAAAAAAAAAGTTATTTGTTCTGATAAAAATGCGTCAGAACACACAAGCGGATCACAGTTTGTTGTGTATGGGGCTGTGTAGCCGGAGACTGGTCAGGGTGACCCGCGTGCACAGCCAAAAGCTCCTACAATGGACATGTGAGCATCAGAACTGGACCCCATAGCAATGGAAGGAGGAGGTCTGGTCTGATGAATTCAAGAATGTTTTGGAGGAACACCACAATAGGTATGAGGTGTTGACTTTGCCTCCATATTTTCCAGGTCTCAATCCAAATGGAGCATCTGTGAGATGTGCTGCCCCACCTCACAACTTAAAGAACTGAAACAATATGCTAATGGCTTGGTGCCAGATACCACAGCGTACCTTCAGAGGTCTAGATGGAGGCCACATCTCAATGGGTTATTGGTGGGTGGTCTTAATGTTATGGCTGATCACTGCCTAGACAAATATATTGGGATGGGATTGCTAGACAGCTGATAGATGATAGATGAAAGATGGGTGACAGATGGTGAAATGAGATGACAGAGAGAAGGATATAAAGAAAGATATATAGAGACAAGATGACATATAGATTAGCCAGACATATGCACATTCCCAGCATTGCACACAGGGGATTAACCCCTTATTGACCTGTATGGTTACTAAGGCTTATGGATGGCTCTATTTTCACCTGGGATATTTATAGAACGGATGGGAATTTCTCACTATCAGTGGCTGAATATTAAATAGGGACCTATTACTTTCAAAAAAGGAAAATTGGAAAAAAAAAGTCAGACTATTACTGGCCAGTCAAGGAGTACACAATGTATGTAAAATAATATTACAATGTTGCTTTAAAATGTATACAAAAAAACAGTGTAAACTTCTCCATGAAAACAATCATAAATGTTTTAGCTTATTAGGCGAAACCAACTGCCAATAGTAATGTACAGAATCATCATATTATTGGTCTCTATGTCCAACACATATATTTTTGCGACTCTCCAGGAGTCAACGCGTTTCACTTGGTTAGCTTCATCAGGATGCATGAGAGATAAATAACAGTTGTCTTAACATCAAAGCAACAGTAATACAAAGAAAATCCCCCAGGCTGGCGCCAGAGCACAACGAGGGGCCGCGTGGTGGACACAAGTTCTGCACACCTCCTCAAGCTGCAATCTGTATATGAAGACTCAATAGAGGGTCAAAGCATCAAGGGAACCAGCAAGATAGTATGTACCAGAATTACATCCACAGGGGCATGGTGGTGAAAATCCCATATACAAAGTGGATTGCGCACAGAAACCCGCCATTCGGTCCGCCACCTGTCCAATGGCCGTAGGACACCCTGGATGTACAGGCGTCAGATCGAAAGGCGAGTTTCCGCGTGGATGTAACTTGTGGGCTGTAGTGCTGTGGACTCAGTTTCGCGATCCACCTTGTATACAGATTGGAGTTTGAGAAGGTGTGCAGAACGTGCGTCTACCACACAAGCCTCTCGTTGTTGCTCCAGTGTCTGCCCAGGGGATTTCCTTTGGCATTAAGACAACTGTTACTCATCTCTCACAATACGGATGATTTCTTTTTCTTATGGGACTTTTTATTTTCCAGGCTGATGTGGGGCGGCGGTGGCCTCATGGACCAGCCATGTAATGACTCTTGCATACAATTCTTCACTCACTACATCGTACAATTTAAATAAAGAGGAAAAGTGCCTACTTGGACATGTTAGAGCTTCTATGAGATTTTAGGGACTGAGTTGACATGGATTTTACGTATTCTCAATTAAGGTGTTGTCACAAAATCCCTTCTAACCTGCCCGTTTCTGTGAATTGGGGGTTGAAACAAACATCTATAGGGATGCTGGCAGACATCACATGAACTGAAGTTATTTTCTGTAAAGCTCAAAGGTGATAGCAGGAAAAAAGGGCAGAAGGCCAAATTTGCAAACTTGCTTTAACTGCCTGGATCTATTTAAAGCTAAACTCCAGGCAAACATATTACTACAAATTTATGGAAGCCGTTTTACCGGGCAAGCAATCCTGTCCTAAGATTTATACTCCTCTGTCACACAGCTCAACTCTATCTGACAGGGGTGGGGATCAGAGCCTTCTCTGCTGCAGGTTCACTTTCACTTGCAGGTCCCCATCCTCACTCTGACTGGAGAAGGAAAGCAAAACAGGACACTGAAGAGCTTGTCTCAATGTCACTCTGCTCTCTCCCTCTATCAACATATGCCTTGCACTTAAAGTATTACTAAACCCAGGACCCTGCATTCACTATATCTGGTCTCCCACTACCCAGAACAGGCAAATGCAACTATTTTAGTAAATATAAACTGCAAAATACCTTTTCTCATCAGGAGGTATATAGCAGTCTTGTTACGTCTATCAGTGTCTGGTTAAAACTTGGAGGAGTTTTCATTTTACCCTGACTATGGAGGCTGCAGGACCCCTGACCCTCTGTCTGGACAGCGCTAAATGACCGTGCCAATCACATGCACCCTCCCAAGAAAAAACAACCCTCTAGCAATACATACCAACTGAGCATGTGCAGAGTGCCTCCAAAGCCCTGTACTATCAGCAGATGGATTAGGGCCAGTGGAATAAGGGGAGGATGAGAGAAGTCAGGATCAAACAGCCGCTTTACACAATGCAGAAGATTAACCCCCCTTAAGTTCCACAGTGACTACAACAAGCACGCTTTACTGCATAAACAGACCGATTTTACTGTTGTGGGTTTAACATTTTAAGTGCACCTTCCTGCCCCTGGTGCTGCTTCTTCCCCTTCTTCCATGAGCTCTGTTGTACACAGACTTTAAAAGGCCGATACTAGGTCCCTTGCAGGCATTTACAATGCTGCTGTTAAAAATGCGTTTAATAAAGTATTGCAAAGCTGTAATCATGTGTGTCTTTCACATCTGCCTGGTGAATTAGCTTTAAAGCAGAGCCCTGGGTAAATATCTAAACCCATTCCTCATATGTATGTTTCTTGAATATCAGTGTGCTTTGTGCATTTCTTATAAATCTGTGCAGTAATCCAATGTGAGACTTCCTGTAATAAAAGACCACTCACTGCTCCCCTCTCACCTTGTGCAGGGGGACTGGTCAGGTCTCCACCCCAACTGTAGCTTTCTGCAGTGGGTGGAGCCTGATGGGGGCCCTCCCACAGCTCTGCTCTGTACAGCACAGTGATGATGTCACTGCTACTTTTACAGGGTAAAATCTATAATTGTAAATACATTTGACGCACACAAAGTGGATTTGTTTCCTTGTGGGTATCAAGAAATATATTGAAATTAACGTTTTGTGGCTGGAAATCACCTTTAAGGATCTAAGATACATTAAAATGGCTCTTATTTCCTTCTCTGCTATTAGAGAGTGTATCAGTTTCCCAGAACTAAGTATAAATCACAGAATTATTTTCCTGGAGACCTTCTCGTGTCCTCTGTGCTGGATGGAATTCTCTGTTCCATGTGTCATTGACACTCATATCAAAGATCACTAAATTGGGAAATGGCCTGTACATCACCTATGACATCACCACTACAGAGAGATTGGAAGGACCAACGACCGATTGAAGGAAGAGGAAAGAACAGCACCATAACATAGGAAGGGCTTCTGGGGAATTGTTCTAGGAAATTTCCATCTCTGGGCTATTTTTAGCATCAATAAACAGTAACAGGAAATTCCTCTTCTTTGTATTAGATCCAAATGCTGTCATTTATGACCTGTGTGCGATAAAGCTGACCTCCGGCCTTTCCTTCAGTCTTGCACAGTTGTATCAGCTACTCTCCTGTATTGATATGGCTTACTCCGATTTCACTGCACACTCTGAGCTTCTCACAATGTGCATTAGAAACTGCAGCAAGTCAGATAGAGCCCCGCCTCTTTTCCTGGCTGCAGAATGTCCATCATCATCTAGCCATTTCCTCCACAGCCTGGTTATCCCTGGCCAACCCCTTTCATTCATGGGGTTTCAGTTCTTTCAATGATGGATGATCACATGTGGGAATTATCTAGAGTGGTCCGCATTAGTGATGTGTCAAAAATTTATCGGGCAACAGGATTTTCATCGTAGCCAAAAAAAAGCACCCGTGATTTTACCATGCTTATGGTGTGTTTTTCATAGGTCATGTGACTCAAAAGATGCATCAAAAACGAAACACGGGTGCATTTTTAGAGATTTCGGTGTCCGAAAATGTTTTTTTTAGGCTATTTGCTGATAAAGGAAAAGGTGCCTGATAATGTCGCCAAAAAAAGCACGTGATTTTGCCATGCTTATGGTGCGTTTTTCATATGTCATGTGACTCAAAAAACTAATCAAAAATGCAACACGTGCATTACTGATGCATTTTTTTTCTGCATTTTCAATGCATTTCAATGGGGAGGTGCGTTTTTGGTGCTTTTTATTTTTAACTGCCCAAAAATGCAGATTAAAGAGTTGTGCAAGCCCCTTTGTTAATTAGGAACGATCCATTCTCTGTTCTGTGACAGGCTTTACTTAGTATCTCTATCTCCTGTCTGATCAATGTTTATACAGTGCCTTGAAAAAGTATTCATACCCCTAAAATGTTCCACATTTTGTCATGTTACAGCCAAAAACGTAAATTTATTTTATTGGGATTTTATGTGCTAGACCAACACAAAGTGGCACATAATTTTAAAGTGGAAGGAAAATGATAAATAGTTTTCAAATATTCTGACAAATATCTTAAAAGTGTGGCGTGCATTTGTATTCAGCACCCTTTACTCCGATACCCCTAACTAAAATCTAGTGGAACCAATTGCCTTCAGAAGTCACCTAATTAGTAATTAGAGTTCACCTGCGTGTAATTTAATCTCCTTATAAATACATCTGTTCTGTGAAGCCCTCAGAGAATCTTAGTGAACAAACAGCATAATGAAGTCCAAGAAGCACACCAGACAGGTCAGGGATAAAGTTGATACACTAAGAATATTACCAGACCCTCAAGGTGCCACCTTCCATATTAGTGTTACAAAACAGGTTAAACAATGCTCACGTATGGGGATTGGATACCCTCAAAAACGTTTAGAGTAAAAATGACAATATCAAAAAAAAAAAAAATAAATAAAAAAAAAAAAAAGGGATAAAGTTGTGGAGAAGTTTAAAGCAGGGTTAGGTTATAAAAAAAATATCCCAAGCTTTGAACATCTCACAGAGCTCTGTTCAATCCATCATCGGAAAATGGAAAGAGTATGACACAACTGCAAACCTACCAAGACATGGCCGTCCACCTAAACTGACCGGCCAAGGAGAACATTCAGAGAAGCAGCCAAGAGGCCCATGGTAACTCTGGAGGAGCTGCAGAGATCCACAGCTCAGGTGGGAGAATCTGTCCACAGGACAACTATTAGTCGTGTTCTCCACAAATCTGGCCTTTATGGAAGAGTGACAAGAAAGACATTGTTGAAAAAAAGCCATAAGAAGTTCCATTTGGAGTTTGCGTGAAGCCATGTGGGGGACACAGCAAACACATGGAAGAAGGTGCTCTGGTCAGATGAGACCAAAATTTTATCTTTTTGGCCTAAAAGCAAAAAACGCTATGTGTGGTGGAAAACTATCACTGCACATCACTCTGAACACACCATCACCACCGTGAAACATGGTGGTGGCAGCATCATGCTGTGGGGATGCTTTTCTTCAGCAGGGACAGGGAAGCTGATCAGAGTTAATGGGAAGATGGATGGAGCCAAATACAGGGTAATCTTAAAAGAAAACCTGTCTTGAAAAGACTTGAGACTGGGGCAGAGGTTCATCTTCCAGCAGGACAACAACCCTAAACATACAGCCAGAGCTACAATGGAATGGTTTAGATCAAAGCATATTCATGTGTTAGAATGGTCCAGTCAAAGTCCAGACCTTAATCCATTTGAGCATCTGTGGCAAGAAAATTGCTTCCAGTTTCCAGACGCTCTCCATCCAATCTGACAGAGCTTGAGCTATTTTGCAAAAAATAATTGGCAAAAATGTCCCTCTCTAGATGTGCAAAGCTGGTAGAGACACCCCAAATAGACTTGCAGCTGTAACTGCAGAGAAAGGAGGTTCTACAAAGTATTGACTCAGGGGGGCTGAATACAAATGCACACCACACTTTTCAGATATTTGTAAAATATTTGGAAAACCAATAATAATTTTCCTTCCACTTCACAATTCTGTGCCACTTTGTGTTGGTCTATCACACAAATCCCAACAAAATAAATCTACGTTCTTGGTTCTAACATTTCAAAATGTGAAAAATTGCAAGGGGTATGAATACTTTTTCAGTAAAGAATGTTACTTTGTATCCTTATCTCCCATCTGAACAACGTTTATACACCAAGTTACTTCGTATTTCTATCTCCTGTGTGAACAGTGTTTATTAACAATGGGGGGGGGGGTTAAAGAGTTGTGCAAGCTTGCACAATACTTTTAAACAAAAAACTGTAGCAGTTGTCAAGCTCCTTTGTTTATTAGGATCAGTCAGTTCTCTGTTCCGTGGCTGTGACAGATACAGCACAGAGAATGAAGAGCTGGAGCTGCAAGCTCCAATCTCTCTGCCATCTCCAGCACATAATCAGCTCAGAGCGGGAGGGAGGAGGTGTTAACACTGTGCAGTGCGATCCCCGCACAGGCAAAGAGAGAGGGATGTGGGATTTCAGCAGATATGCACCCCATAATTTAAGAAAGGGGGAGGAATTTGAGGCCATTGGCTCCCTCTGCTGTTAAAGCAATTTAGAAGGGAGCAGGGGCAAGCGAGCACCCACGAGTGCCCCCATAGCAAATGGCTTGCTGTGGGGGCACTCGGCAAGTAGGAGGGGCAAGAAGCGCCGGCGGGGGAACGGAGAAGTGGAGGATCGGGGCTGTTCTGCACTTTAACAGCAGGTACCACCAGAAGTCTCCCATCTGTCTCTAGATCTCCTAAACCACGCCACACATTTTGCCCAACATCTGTACAGCATCTCAGAACCTAAAACAGGTGTCCCATTGAATAGTCAGATGATGCAGTTCTGACAAAGCTATGTGGATCGGGCTGGGTGAAGATGGAAGATATGTGGGGCTCACCGTATAGCTCAGGCCGCAGACACACAGTGTGCACACAGATCCCCTATATACAATTACACACATCCGCAAGATAGCATGATTTCATCACCTATTTCTAGATGACTTATTTGAAGAGCAAAACAAACTCTTCTAGCTGAGGTCACTTGGCAATGTGCTTCCAACTGACAGTGCCAGTCCACACCCAACAGACGTCACATGTCCACTACCAACCTGTTAGTATCAGTTTAGTAGATGGCCTTATCTGAAAACTGATCTCACAGTCTTATTGTCTGCATCCTGCAAGGTCCGAGACACAAGAAATGGCACGGTGTGCCGTGCCCAGTGTACGCAGAGAGAAATTCTGGAGACTTGTATGCCCAATTGACTTTTAGTCAATTGGGCTGCAAAAAAAAAAAAAAAAAGCTAAATACAGCTGAATCAAAACAAAAAAAGGGTACGGTCTTCATTCATACTGTTGCACTGTGTTATTGTAGGTGCCTCTTCATTTGAGAGGGTTTCTTAAATCATCAAAAAGTTGCATGCAACATCTTCGGCAGTGTGCATCAAAACACATTGGTACATCGCTATGAGGAGCTGCAAAGTATCACAGCGATGTATATGACGTTACCGCAGTGCAATACTGCGAATGGCCACTTTCAGTTAATCGTCTTTAGAAATGAAAGCCTGTCTCCTAATAGCAGCATGCAGCAAGAAAGGACACTTGTTTATATGCCAAGACAGCATTGGTGGAGGAGAGAAATTTTCACTGACTGAAGTATATAGGAACTTAGTTGTCAGAGTTGGCTTATTGGTGGGTAATAGGGAGAAGCAATTGGGTAAAGATCAGGATAATTGACGTTCTTAAATATTGGGCTCTCTTTTTACTTTTTTTCTTTCAAATACAAAAGACCCTTGCTCTGTGTGTGGAAGAAGTGGTTTCTCTGGATTGGCTCCCGCTGCGGTCAATTACAGCCAACGAGGAGGAAGCAGGGGCGGGGGACAAATTGACCTGTGTGTCAATGGACATACAGAGCCAGCTCGGGAGCGAGCACGCAGGAGGGCCTCCATAGCAAGCGACTTGCTATGGGGGCACTTGGTAGGGGTGAGGAGCCATAAGCTCCAGCAGGGGACCCAAAAAGGAGGAGGATCGGGGCTGCTTTGTGTAAAACCACTGCACAGAACAGGCAAGTATAACACGTTTGTTAATGAAAAAATAAAAAATAAATCTAATCTAAACATTCACTTTTAATCTGTCCAGATATGACTTTATTCCATTATTGTCAGTTGACAATCGAAAGAGTAGCCAATGCATTTGGAGGTCCAAAAACACCCATTCCTCAGGGCTTGAGAGCAATGTGAATGGACTAGAGGTGAACTGGACCTATAATGGTATTTCTTCCATTGTGATTACAAGCACAGGTCCAGTGTAGAAGCCACCTGCCCAGGAACCAGAATATTTAGATCAACATCAATATTTAAGATAGCAACACCATTAAGATAAGCTTACAGGTTTCCTCCCACACTCCAAAAGACATTTGGAGTGGAAAAGCTGAGTTAGACCTACCGGTAACTCCTTTTCTGAGAGTCTTCCAGGACAGCCCATGAGACCTTGGGCTCCTCCTACCAGGACAGGAAACACGTTACCCCCACCAGATAAAAGGGCGGTCCTCCAGGCCCCATGCCCGTCTTCTCAAGAACCGTAGGACGTCCCTGCAAAACACATGTATAATACACATAACTTCAAACAAAACTGGGTGGGAATTCGGCTGTCCTGGAAGACTCTCAGAAAAGGAGTTAATGGTAAGTCTAACTCAGCTTTTCTCCAAGCGTCTTCCAGGACAGCCCATGAGACGATGAGCCAGAACTTACCAGTCTAGGGAGGGACAACTGCCTGAAGGGCCTTACAGCTACAAGAAAAACAGTTTTTAATGTGAGTAACTTAACTGAGATATCTTCAAGAGGCTAAAAAGGAAATTCAACCAGAGTTTGAAGTACTAGGTCCCAAGTTGGACAACTTCTCACCACTACTGGTCTGGCCCTAGAGATTGATTTGAAAAAACTGGCTATAGTGATATTTTCCAGGAGAGAAAACTGGAGGAACACACTGTGGCCTGTACCTTTAAGGTACTAACAGAAAGACTTTTGTCGACGCCCTCTTGAAAAAATTTCAAAATTGAAGGAATATCATGAGTTAATCTTTGATTTTCAGATAACCATGAGTTAAATCTTTTCCAAACTTTGGAATATATGGCTCTAGTGACTGATTTTCTACAATTTACTAGAGTCTTGACTACCTCGTCAGAAACCCTGGGCGCTCAGTATCTTTTCTTCAGATACCAAGCCGTCAAGTTTAAGGAAACCACCTGTGGGTGTAACACTGGACCCTGCGATAGTAAGTCTTCTCTATTCGGAAGAATCAGTGGAGGCTCCGAGACCAGAGTCTGAAGCAGGGAAAACCATGGCCTCTTGGGCCAGAAAGGGGCGATTAGGATGAGATCCGTTTCTTCTAGAAGAGACTTCAGGAGGACTTCCGGAACAAGACTGATTGGCGGGAAGGCGTAACAGAGGCCGAATGGCCACGGATTCGCCAGAGCATTGATCCCCAATGATTGATCCGCTGAGTCCAAGGAAAAGAACCCCTCTGTCTTGTGGTTGTTCTGATTTGCGAACAGGTCCACTTCAGGACATCCACATCTGTTGGTGAGATCCGCAAAAACTTCGGGATGAAGGGACCAATTGTCTCGATCTACCCGGAAGCGGCTGAGATAATCTGCCAGACAATTTTGTGTCCCCTTCAGGTGCACGGCTGAAATTAAAGCAAGGTACCCTTTTGCCCAAGATAAAATCTCCTGGGCAATGGATTGAAGTACCCGGCTTCTCGTGCCTGTTTGTTGAGGTACGTGACTGTCGCGATATTGTCGGAAATCATTTGGAGATTGTGACCCTTGATTTCCATGTGAAATGCCTGCAAGGCTCTCAGAACTGCAAGCAGCTCTCTCCGATTGGATGAAGCACTTGCTTCCCTCGAGGTCCACTCTCCTTGTGCCACTACATTGCTGAGGTGAGCTCCCCATCCCCAGGCACTCGCATCCGTAGTGATTCTCTGGGATATAGGAACGGACCATGGGAGACCTCGTTAGGTGCAGAATTGTTCTCCACCACAAGCTTCTCTATACCCTGGCAGGTAACCAGACCCTTGACTCCAGGGACCCTGCGTCTGCCCCAGTTTCTAAATAGAAATAGTTGCAACGGACGTTGGTGAAATCTCGCCCATGCTACTGCAGGAAAGCATGAGGTCATCAGACCCACTGCTCTCGAAATCCGTCTCAGCGAGACCGAATAGTTGGCCTGTAATGCTGACATAGTTTGGATCATTTTTGTAATTTCTCTCCTGCGGAAGATAAACTTTTTGGTCTACCGAGCAAAAATCGTATCCCAGATAGGTCACTTTCCGTGCCGGAACTAAGGACGACTTCTCTACGTTTATCAACCAGCCTAGGAACTGTAGGAAGCCTTGCACCGTCTGGAGATCCGCTAACAACCTTTGGTACGATTCTGCCACTATGAGGAGGTCGTCCAGGTAAGGGATAACAGTTATCGCCTTTAACCTTAGCAGAGCCAGCGCCTCCCCCAACACCTTTGTAAAAATGCGTGGGGCTGAGGACAGACCGAAGGGGAGGGCTTGAAACTGAAAGTCCTGAGTCTCTGTTCCCATCTTGACTGCTAATCTCAAGACTCTCTAGCAGGATGGATGGATAGGGATGTGAAGGTAAGCATCCCTCAAATCCAAAGTGGCCATGAAGCAGTTTGGGTAAAGCAGATTTTTGATTGTGAATACCGTATCCATAAGGAAATGCTTGTACCTGATTGAACGCTTTAAAGACCGGGGGTTCAGGATAAGCGGATACTTCCCTGATGGCTTTTTGATGACAAATATATGGGAGTAAAACCCCTTGCCCTGGTCTGGCCGGGGAACAGGGATCAGGACTTTTTGATCTAGTAAGTCTCCAATTTGGAGACCCAGAGCCTTTGCTTTTTCTCGATCTCGGGGAGGAAAAGTGACGAAAAACCGCTCCGGTGGTTGGCAAACAAAAAAAGCCTCCAGCCTGTAACCATTGGTCACTAGGTCCAGGATAAGGGGAATTGAGGTGACTGCCACCCATTGTGGGAGAAAGGATCTCAATATTCCTCCCACTTGGGGACCCGAGTCACTGTGGTTTGGCAGGTTGTTGAGGAGGATTAAACAAGACTCCCCCTTTACCCCTGCCTTTGTGCCCCGTCCAATGCTTTTTGGGCCTGTTGTCCTTTTCTTTAGGACCTTGCTGCCTACCTTGGCCACGAAAAATCTTTTTGGCTGTCGGGTTTTTCTTTTTCTCTGGAAACGCCTTTTTCCTATCAGCTGTGCGTTCCAGTGCCTCCTGCAGTCCTGGGCCAAAAAGATGATCACCCGTAAGAGGAAGACCACAAAGGCGCAACTTGGAGGCTTAATCACCTGACCAGGTTTTAAGCCATATGGCTGAATTTACTAAGGCCGAAGACCTGGCTGTCATTCTTACCGACTCAGCGGAAGAATCAGCCAAAAAATCCTATCCTACTGCCTTAAAAAGGAGAGGGAAGGTCTTCAAAATCTGCTCTCTAGAAGTACCCGCCGACAAATGTGTTTGAATCTGAGTCAACCATACCTCCAGATTTATGGCTACACAAGTGGAGGCCAGAACGGGTTTGAGATCCCAAACAGCAGAATCCCAGGCTCTGTGGAGAAGGATATCCCCTCTTTTGTCCATCGGATCCCTAAGCACGTCCATATCACCAAACGTTAGGTCCGAGTTTTTTTGAACCTTTGAAAGAGGTGCGTCCACCTTAGGATTCTTGTTCCATGGCTGCGCTAAGTCCTCCTCAAAAGGAAACCTCTTTTTTAGATTACTAGAAAAGAAAGGTTTTCTCCCACTCCAGTTTGATAGTATCAATCAGGGAACTATGTACTGGAAAAACTCTAGACTTCTTATGCAAACTCTTATTCATAAGATCATGTTTAGATAAATGAACCGCCTCCTCTTTTAATTCAAGAGTAGTATAGATAGCCTTTAATAAGTCATCCACATCCTCTAAAAGATAACTTAAACCTTGAGCCCCTTGTAGATTCTCTATCCCTGGGCTCCCTATCTGACCCTGATTCTTCCGGAGAAGAACGGGTAGATCTGATCTCAGCTTCAGAGTCTTCAATCTCCGCCTGCTGTGGGGTGCTACTGACTGAAGCTCTAATTGAAGACGGACCCTCAGCTGGCGTCTGAATCTTGTCAATTAGTGTTTTAAATGAGCTGAAGGTAGAAGTAAGCTCATCTCTGACAGAAGACAACATTTTCTGACAGGAGGTCACTGGGTCATCTTTTACTAGGCCTTCTATACAGGTGCGACAAACTGCTTTGCTCCATGAGGAACTCAATTTGTTTGAGCAAACTGCACATTTCCTTTTTTGTGGCTGCGCTTGGGCCTTGTCCTGAGTCTTGGTCTGCAAGACAAAATAAATGACCCATAATGTAATTTAAAAGCCACCCAATCACTCTGTAACACCATGTGCAGGAGGTAGGAAATGTGTCCCCTTACACCCACTACTACAGAGGGGGGAGGGGGAGGGAACACTAACAGAGATAGCAAGCTGGTGACAAAACACCCCAGGCTTACCTGTGAGGTGCTGGTGTTGGGAACCGCATCTGCTGCCTGTGCAGGTACTGCTGAAGGATCCACCCTGCCCCTCTTGGTCGTCCACAGCCTGGTTGCTTTACACCAAGAGAACACCAGCAGCCAGCATTCCCTGTTTGCGCCGTTTTATGCAGACTGGAACCGTGTCTCCGGCGCTCTATGATGACGTCATATGCCCCGGAAGTAACCCACTCCAGGCACTTCCTGTGGGCCAGCTTGGAGCGCAGTAGCTCCGCCACTTCGAGCGCCGCGGCTTCCTCTATTCCCTGCACAGAACAGCCATGCTGTCGGCAGGGAAAGGACACCGCCGCTCAGCTGAGCTTTTAGTGCAATGCACCGCGCTTGGGGCCCGACATCACACCGGTCCTGGCCCTCTCCAGGCACTGAGGACAGGGAACAGCAGCACAGCCAACTTCCCCAGTGGTGATGCTGCTTCTGGCAGAGGAAAGGTTAATAATATACCCCCAAAAATTGCCAGAGCCCCTGCCCATGAGACCTATGGGAGCAGGTTCCAGGAACAGGTTACCCCCCATCCGGAGGAAACGCAAATAACTGACATGGGGCCTGGAGGGCCGCCCTTTTATCTGGTGGGGGTAATGTGTTTCCTGTCCTGCTAGGAGGAGCCCAAGGTCTCATGGAGAAAAGACATTCTGGTAGGTTAATTGGCTCCGGTCTAAATTGGCCCTAATATATGTATGAATAGAGTTCAAGACCTTAGGTATGAATAACGAAATGGGGACCATTGGGAGAGATCACTCCCTACTTACACAGTTTGGGACATTAGATTGTAAGCTCCCTGAGGGCAGGGACTGTTGGGAATATATTATATGAAAAGCGATGTGTAAATTGATGGCGTTATATACATCTACCCATCAAACACTGGGTGAGACTTCTGCAGAAAGATCACTACTTGCACACAGAAGAAGAATCCTTCTCTGCAGCATACAAAATCACTGACCCTGAACTAGCATGCGATAAAAGTGTTTGAATTCCTTATCGCTATGCTTGTTCTGGATGATGTTGAAGTGAAAGCATTTATGTGTCAGTCAGGGAACTAAATTTTCCCTTAAAGAGGGGCAGCATAAGCAGCTTATATGACAAGCACACTATAAAGAGAAAGTAATGGGTTAAGGTCTAAATTATGTATTTTACATTTTTGTTTAGAACGGTCTTTATCAAACAAATAATAAAAAAAAAAAAAAACCCACACACAAATCGGTTTCATAAACACCACATAACAAAAAGGGTTCCCAGAGCAATATGGGTTACCCAAAGACATAGCACAGAAAGCTTGCACTGCAGGCTTTGTATTCACTGGCCATCCTTGTACCTGCTCTTCACTAGACTATCAACACACTAGCCTGTAGGGGTGTCAAACTGGCGACCCTTCAGCTGTTACGGAACTACAATTCCCATCATGCCTCTGCCTGAGGTAAGATTATAAAAAACAAATCAGCGCAAATATGTATATAAACGATAACAGATAGCTGCTGAACACCAGGGTCAATCAAAAATCCCTGAAAGAAATGTAAAACAGATGGTGCAGCGCTAAAATGAAGTCCATAAATCTGATAGTCAAACAATATCCATGTGATGTTCAGTGATGTTACAGCATGCAGATAACTCCGTGGGTATATGTGACCCCTCCACCAATAATAAAGATTGCCTCTCACCTCAGCGCAAGGACCCTTTAATTAGAGGGTTAGATACACCTTCCCTTATGGGTCAATATGGATGGTTAACAGCAAATCCTGACCAGTCTGGATACAGCAAAGGCAAATGACTATGCAGCGTGAATGACTCCCAAGACGTATGGATCATGTAAACAAAAAGGGACACAACATAGTGCTCTCCGCAGGATATACATTTATTGATAAAGAAAAAGGAATAAAAAAAAACTTACAAACATGGCACTAATCTAGTGCCAGATGCTGAGCGTGTATGTAAACAAGGATGCGAGATGGCCATGGGTGACGTCACAATGCTTCCTTCCGTACGTGTTGCATCCCTATGGGCGGGCACTTCATCAGCAGATATGGAAGCTACGTGATCACCTGCACTAAATACTCCAAGAGTGGCTATAGCAACCAAACACCGCGTCAATCGACGCAGCACAGGGCGGGGACAGCTAAGCAGGGACGTAATCCCGGAAGTGTCCCCACTGGCTAATAACAGAGAAAAAGGGGGAAAGAAACCATTACATATGCGCTTGTGATATTAACTGACAGCCCGCACACACAAAAAACGCAGGACGGTCAAAATATGCACAATAGCTAATGTGATGTTAAAAGAAGGTTAAAAAAAAACCTAACAAATCGGAATGGACAATATTAAAAAATACTACGATCGGTATATAATACTAAAAAATATTATGAAATATTTTGGAGTATTCTAAAATGTTTAAAATCATCTGCGACCATCTGCTACACCAACTAAACATATAAAAAATGCAAAAGCTTAACGGTCACTAATAAAACAATTAAATGTCAAAATCAACATTTAATCCATCAGGACAAAGAACATGGGTTTCATGTATCCAGCAAGATTCTCTTAACTGGCGTATGAAATTGCCCCCCCTCCAATGTTTGGTAACTCTCTCTATGCCCCAGAATTTTAAACCTTTGGGATTTTGTTAATGAAATTATTTAAAAATGTTTAGACACATTGTGGGTTTTGAGACCCTTTTTAATATTGTTGACATGTTCTGCCAGTTGAAAGGGTGTAAGGGTCTTGATGTCCTGCCAATATATTGGAGCCCACACTCGAACTCCAACATGTAGACTACCCCTACCGTGTCACACGTGATCAATTGCTTAATGTCATATTCCCTATTGGTGGCCAAGGCTAGGAACTTTGTGTTTTTTAACGTTCACTTTTGAATGTCTACATGGGACACAACGCCCACAAGCGTAAAAACCTCCCGGAAAGGAAAATAATCTATTTTCAGATGGCACAGGAGGGTTAAGAACACTGGGGGCAAGACGGTCCCCTCAAAGAGGTTGCCTTTTTGTATATGAACTGGGGACGTGCAGGTAAAACAGGGCCCAACACCTTATCCTGTTTTAAAATAGACCAGTTTTTTTGTATAATCTTCTCAAATTTCCGGTATTGCACATTATAGTCAAGAATCATTTTAAAATTATGATTGTCCAGATTTGAATCCTTATTACAATCAAAAACCAATGTTTGTCTAGCCATTGTTTTGACTTTCACAATTTCTTCAAGATTTTGTCTCTCATAACCTTTTTGTTCAAACCTTAACAATCCATATTGACCCGTAAGGGAAGGTGTATCTGACCCTCTGTATTTAAAGGGTCCTTGCGCTGAGGTGAGAGGCCATCTTTATTATTGGTGGAGGGGTTACATATACCCACGGAGTTATCTGCATACTGTAACAATACTCTGCCTGAGGTAGTCATGCTTGCAACGGTCAGCCTGGCAATGCCTCACGGGACTTGTATTTTCACAACAGCTGGAGGGCTGCCATTTTTGACACCTGTGCACTAGGGGGAGCCAACCCTGGATTAGTTTTCCCCATATAATCCTGCCAACATCCATCTGCCACACCCTTTTTCATTTACAAACAATACATAGCAGAGAGTTCCCAGAGCACTATGGGTTACCCAAAGATGCAGCACAGCACACAAAGCTTGCAATGCAGGTTTTTTGATCACTGGCCATCCTACCTGCTCTTCACTGGACCATCAAGACACTAGGGGTTACATTTCCCCATACAATCTTGCCAACATCCCTCCGCCACACCCTTTCATTTACAAACAAATGGAAAGTTCCCAGAGCACTATGGGTTACCCAAAGACAGCACACAAAGCTTGCACTGTAGGATTTGTATCACTGGCCATCCTACCTGCTCTTCACTAGACCAACACACCAGGGGGTGCTGACCCTGGCTTAGCCTTCCCAATATAATCGCACCAACATCCCTCCATCATGTCCTTCATTTACAAACAATACATGGCAGAGAGTTCCCAGAGCACTATGAGTTACAGAAAGAGCTGACAGAGCACATAAAGCTTGCATGTGCAGGCTTTGTATAGCAGGCCAACCTTCTACAGCTCTTCGTCAGACCAGCACCACACTGCCAAGGAGCCCACCTTGGTTTGGCTCCCCCGAATAAACCCCTCCAAACATCCCTCCTCCATACCCTTCTTTATTTACAAACATTACATTACAGAGGATTCCCAGAGCACTATCTGTTACTTAAACAGCTGGCACAGCACACAAAGTTTGCTTCTTCAGGCTTTGTATCACTGGTCATCCTACCGGCCCTTCATAGACCATCTCCACACCAGAGTGTGCCCACCCTGGATAAACTTTCCTGTATAAGCCCACCAACATCACCCTCATCCCATTCATTTCCGAAGCTGCCACTACAAAACTGAATTCAGCTAGTGCAAAGTGTTAACAATAATTATACTGGCTGTGCAGAGAAATGATTTGGAACTTTTGACTACGTAAGAAAAGCAAAAGGGCTTTTTTAATATTTCCCAGGACTTGCATCATATATTTGCTCATGGACAGGACAGGTGACCTCTGTGTGTTTATAAAATCCCACTTGTGGAGGAAATAAGCTCTGCTCTAAAATGGATTCATAAAAACAGGAAATGCAAAACACAGGATTCCACTTCTCTAGGGATGGTGTGACGTCATGGGAGCGGCCCGGTGACGTAATCATGAGCAGCTCCTGCACTGCACCAGGCTGTGAAATCCCAGCTTAGCCAACAAGGAACACGCTGCTGGATAATTGGAGCCATGCCCCTTCCTGCCAGGCCAAACACAGAATGCAGACTTCATCTGATCATCAGTGCCAGCTCAGCATCCCAGCTGCCTCCGCTATTAATAATGTATTGTGCCCGAAGCAATTAGACAATTGTACTGTCAGAACGAAAAAAGTCCAAGCATGCCGCAGAACAGCTACAGGTGCCTTATGGGAAAGTGAAAGGCAAAATCTGATTGGTTGCAAAGCACTAAAATTAACTGAATAGGAAAGGCAGTACAGTCTTGTGCTCAGGAACAGAAATATAACTCCATCAAAACACTAATCATGACTTCAGAAAGATACTCCAGACAAACAGATCAATATAAGTATGTTGAGTCTTGTACCAATCAGATAAGGCCAAACAGCTAGGAAGTTGTGAGGGGGGCACAAACGGGGGGGGGGGGCGGGGTTGGGAAATATCCCCACTGTTGGAGGGGCAGAGACACCTACGGCAGGGATATCTCACCACTGTAGGAGGGGCAAGCAAGGCTGGTGCTAATTTTGCACCCTAGGCAAGACAAGCTACTTGCACCCCCCCCCCCCCCCAAAAAAATATAAATAAAACTTAAAAATATTACCATGATGATACCATCTACACCAGGGGTGTCAAACTCAATTTTATCGGGGGGCAGCATCAGCATTATGACTGCCCTCAAAAGGGCAGGTTGTATCTGTAAGATTAGATGTCCAGCGCATCCCCTCCCCTTACATTAGATGTCAAGAGCCACACCACCATCAGAAGTTGAGTCCCCCACTCTCCCTTACATTACAGTGCATCCCCCTATCCTTATGCTGCTGCTGGGAAGAAGCTGAAAACATTGCTTGAAAGCAGAAAGTAAGGGTCTGGAGGGGGCTGGAGCTCCACTGCAGCTGTAGGAGAGGTGCGAGGGCCACATGAAATGGTCTGGAGGGACGGATTCGGCCCACGGGCCTGGTGTTTGACAACTGTGATCTACACCATCCAACTACTGATAAATTACAGCGCCAGTGGACTGGTCCCGATATATAGAGGCTCTTCATCTCTGTATCTTTAGCCTGATGAAAGCACGCTTGCCCACAGATGGCATGGCAAATGCTCCGAAATGCATCGCTCCAACTTCGGTGACATCATCTCAGTGACACTGCAGGCCACAAACGCACTCCAGCGACATCTTGGAAGTGTCTGGACAGCTTTCCTAAACTCTGCAGCGCGGCAGCGAACCCTGGTGGTTCCACGGCAGGAAATCGTGCAAAGCGTCCTGGACTTATAACTTTCTAATGAGCCTATTATCTACCTTGTTGTGAGTTACTATTTTGAATCTTTTTTTTTTTTTTAATAAAAGATTATTACAGTCTGCACTTAGAGGCCTAGTTCTTTGTAAACCAGCGACTGTGGCCGCACCCTAGGCAGCTGCCTAGTTTGCCTAATGGTAGCACCGGCCCTGGAGGCAAAGACACAAATACTGCAGGGATCTCTCACCATTGTGGTAGGAGCAGAGACACATTGTTTTCACATTAACAGGTCATTGACTTATGTCTCTTTATGCACAGAGTGCATCGTTGTACAGTAAAGGATTGTCAATCTTTTTTTTTTCCCAGTCTGTAATCACAGAATCAAATTCCATGGAAACCCCACAGACAGAAATTTACAGATCAATATGCTGAAAGTGTTAAATGCCCAAGTTGTCTACGTGCCATCCTTCAGCCTGACCCCCCCTGAAGAATGCAAATATGGCATGCTCTAATCACCCAGAGCTATTCTGCCTTGTTCAAATATTCCAAATAGGTTTGCCAGACAGTTCTCTGGAAGTGAACCTGGGTAAAGCAAGCGGTTCGAACAATGTACACACAGCGGCGCTCTATATTTAGAAGCTGCTATTTTTAGCCTGGACTATAAATAGTAGAGCTGCTTCTGTTACTTAAGGCTTGGGATGTGGCCTTCAGTCACCAGTTGAAGAATGCTGCTTGATGGTTCCGGGAACTACCGGAGGAAAATACACGTGTAATTCCAGTCTGCAATTATATAATTTGATAGCAATTATCTGAGCTCTGGGAAGATAGAAGGTGAGTAGATCAATTTTATTGAGGCTCCTAAATCTGACAACTGTACACACTAATCTATAAATATACACTATAGCCTCAGCACCTCTAATGCTAAGGACTACAACATATGGCTACCAGTATCAAATATCAGCAAAAAAATAAATTCGTAAGATTCCACCGCAAAAGGGAAAAAAAAAAAAGTATATATTACATACACACACACACACACACACAGCAGGTAAAATAAGTATTTAACACGTCACCATTTTTCTAGGTAAAATATATTTCTAAAAAAAGGTGCTATTGACATGAAATTTTCACCACATGTCGGTAACAATCCATACAAAGACACCAAAACAAAAAGTTTGAAAGTTAGTTATGTGTTTTACCCACTTCAGCCCCGGAAGGATTTGCCCCTCTTCCTGACTAAGCCTTTTTTTTTTTTGCGATATGGCACTGTGTTGCTTTAACTGAAAATTGCGCAGTCGTACGGCATTGTACCCAAACAAAATGTTTGTCCTTCTTTCCCCCACAAATAGAGCTTTCTTTTGGTGCAATTTGATCACCTCTGCGGTTTTTATTTTTTGTGCTACAAACAAAAAAAAGAGCGACTATAAGCCCTCATTCACACGAGGCGGACTCCGTTTCCACGGAGCCCGCCTCCGTCCGCCGGCTCAGCGGGAGATCTGTCCGTTGATCTCCGCTGAGCCAGCGGATGACAGGTCCCTCTCTGCTCACTGAGTTGTCAGGCGCCGCTGCTGCCTATGGAGAGATCGGATGAAAACGGACAGCATGTCCGTTTTAGTCAGATCTCATACCGATCCGATAGCGACGGATCTGGACGTAGGGCCATCCGTCTGCTTTTAGCGGATCGGACGGGGTTGGATGTCAGCGGACATGTCTCCGCTGACATCCGTCGCTCCATAGGCTAACATGGAGCCGTCAAAACTGACAGGCAGACCTGAACGGTCCGATCGTGTGAAAGGGACCTAAAAAAAATAAATAAATAATAATAATAATAATATTTTGTATTTTTTGCTATAATAAATATAAAAAAAAAAAAAAATAAAAAAAAAAAAAAAAAACACACAAATTTCTTCATCAGTTTAGGCTGATCTATAGTCTTCTACATATTTTTGGTAAAAAAAAAAAACAAAAAAAAAAAACCAGAAAATCGCAATAAGCTTATATTAATTGGTTTGTGCAAAAGTTATAGCGTCTACAAAATAGGGGTTGGATTTATGATATTTTTTTTTTTTTTTTTTGACAGGTTTTTTTGGTACCATTGACATTTATACAGCGATCAGTGGCTGTATAGCCATGGATTACTTCATAAATGTCACTGGCAGAGAAAAGGGTTAACACTAGGGGGCGATCAAGGGGTTAAATGTGTGTTCTAACTGTGGGCGGGAATGTGGCTGACTAGAGGAGGAGAGAGATCGTTGTTCCTACTTGGTAGGAACACACGATCCATCTCCTGTCCGACAAATCCCGGTTCTCGCTTTGTCACGAGCGATCGCAGGTGCTGGGCGGTCATTGCGCCCAAGCTCGGCTCTGGGGACACGCTGTGGGTGCATGCCTGCTACAGCAGCTTAAAAGAGCCGACGTACAGCTACGACTGCTCGTGCAGGGAGAGCCAACCCGCCACAGTATAACTGCGGCGGCTGGTCGGGTAGGGGTTAAAATGGAATGACAAAAGGGAAAAAGTAACGAACCACCTTTAGAAATAGGTTTACCTAGAAAATGGTGACATGTTCAATACTTATTTTACACACTATATAGCTATACCTATGTAGAATATACAGATAAAGATATATCTATAGAGATATATCTCTATCTATATACACACAGTCATGCTCAAGTTTGCATACCCTGGCAGAAATTGTGAAATTTTGGCATTAATATTGAAAATGACTGATCATGCCAAAAAAATGTCTATTTAAGTATAGCAATCACATGAAGCCATTTATTATCACATAGTTTTTTGGATCCTTTTTAAATCATAACAGAAATCACCCAAATGGCCCTGATAAAAAGTCTACATGCCCTGGAATGTTTGGCCTTGGTACAGACACAGAAGGTGGCACACACAGATTAAAATGGCAATTAAAAGGTTCATTTCCCACATTTGGGCTTTTTAAATCACAATTAGCGTCTGTGTATAACTAGTCTCTGACATGGATGCACTAAGCAGGCTAGCCACGAGGAGGTAGAAAAGAACAGCCAAAGGACCTGCATAACAAGGTAATGAAACTTTGCAAGAGATGGAATAGGATATAAAAAGATATCAAAAGCCTTGACATTGCCAATCAGTACTGTTTAATCCCTTATTAAGAAATGGAAAACTAGGGGCTCTTTTGATACCAAGCAAAGATCAGGTAGACCAAGAAAGACTGCAGCCACAACTGGCAGAATTGCTCAGGATTCAAAGAAAAACCCACAGGTAACTGCAGGAGAAATACAGGCTGCTCTCCAAAAAGACGGTGTGGTTGTTTTTAAAGGAAAACAATTTAACAAATACTTGGGGGGGGGGGATGAAGAAGAGCTGCCTGTATTTCTCCTGAGGTTACCTGTGGGTTTTTCTTTGTATCCCGAGCAGCTCCTGTGGCAGTAATCTATCTTGATCTACCTGACTTTGGCTTGGTATCAAGAGATCCCCAAATTTTCCACTTCTTCAGTGATTAAACAGTACTGACTGGCATATTCAAGGCTTTGGATATCTTTTTATATCATTTTCCATCTTTGTAAAGTTTCATTTCCTTGTTACGCAGGTCTTTTGACTGTTCTTTTCTACCTCCTCATAGCTCAGTGTCTAGCCCGCTTAGTGCATCCATGTGAGAGCTAACAAACTCACTGACTGACTATTTATACACAGACACCAATTGTGATTTAAAAAGCTACAAATGTGGGAAATTAACCTTTAATTGCCATTTTAACCTGTTTGTGCCACCTTCTGTGTCTGTACCAAGGCCAAACATTCCAGGGTATGTAAACTTTTTATCAGGGCTATTTGGGTGATTTCTGCTATCAATATGATTTAAAAAAAGGATCCAAAAAACTATGGGATAATAAATGGCGTCATGCGATTGCTATCCTTAAATAAAAGACAGTCTTTTGGCACGATCAGTCATATTTTCAATTTTAACCACTTCCCGACCGGCGCACGCCGATGTACGTTGGCAGAATGGCACGGCTGGGCAAATGGGCGTTCAGGTACGTCCCTTTGAATTTGCCGCCGTGCCATTGCGTGCGCCGGCAGCTCCGTAAGTCTGGTCGCGGGTCCCGCGGACTCAATCGCCGCGGGGATACCCGCGATCGCCTCACGGAGAGGACGAACGGGGAGATGCTGATGTAAACAGCATCTCCCCATTCTGGCTAGTGACAGGGTCACTGATTTTTGCTCCCTGTCATCGGGAGCAGAGATCAGTGACGTGTCACAGCTAGCCCATCACCCCTACAGTTAGAATCACTCCCCAGTACTGACTTAACCCCTCCCTGCCCCCTAGTGGTTAACACCTTCACTGCCAGTGTCATTTACAGAGGAATCAGTGCAATTTTCTAGCAATGATTGCTGTATAAATGACAATGGTCCCAAAAATGTGTCAAAAATGTCCGATGTGTCCGCCATAATGTCGCAGTTATGATAAAAAAAAAAATAAATAAAAAAATCGCTGATCGCCGCCATTACTGGTAAAAAAAAAAATAAATAAATAAAAATGCCATAAAACTAACCCCTATTTTGTAAACGCTATAACTTTTGCGCAAACCAAAAGCTTACTGCGATTTTTTTTAAACCAAAAATATGTAGAAGAATACGATCGGCCTTAACTGAGGGAAAAAAATGTTTTTTTTATATATTTTTGGAGGATATTTATTATAGCAAAATGTAAAAAATAATGCGTTTTTTTCAAAGTTGTCACTCTTATTTTGTTTATAGCGCAAAAAATAAAAAAATCGCAGAGGTGATCAAATACCACCAAAAGAAAGCTCTATTTGTGGGAAAAAAAAGGATGTCAATTTTGTTTGGGAACAACGTTGCACAACCGCGCAATTGTCAGCTAAAGCGACGCAGTGCCGAATCGCAAAAAGTGCTCTGGTCAGGAAGGGGGTAAAATCTTCCGGGGCTGAAGTGGTTAATGTCAAAATTTCACAATTTCTGCCCAGGGTATGCAAACTTTTGAGCACAACTGTATATATAATGGGCTTGCTCGAATCAAACCTGCCAGGAAGCTGTCACTACACACCGCAATCATAGGCAGCGTGTGTATGTGCAGCTGCGGGTCGGGAAATGCCTCACTGCCTATGATCGGCGGTGTGCAGTGATGGAGAGATACATACACACACTATATATATATATATAACTATATATATATATATATATATATATATATATATATATATATATATATATATATATATATATATATATATATATACACACACACACACATATATACACACACACACACACACACACACACACACACACACCTTTGTCCAATGATCATATACGATAAACCATTATGGCTCCAGATCGACTTGTAAAGCCTTGGGATAATAAAAAAACTTAGCGAGTTGATCTCAAAGTCATTTTCATGGTTAATTCACTTTTATCAAAAAAAAAACTCCCTATGCAGGTAAGGGGCCTGTAGATAAAAGACAAAACTGTGCAGCACTGACCAAAGTTGAATAATGCCCTTGCTATAGGTGTAGGCCATTTACCTCCTCCAGCCCGGTCAGAATAATCCCAGGAGGTGGCATCATCCCATCTTGCCTTATTACTAGTAAATTGCCAAGCCACCCCCAGCCATTACTGTTCACCCACCATCACAGCCACAAGCTCTCCAACCCCCACATGTGTGGTCCACTATTCCCTCCATTGCGGCATTGCTTAATTCTGAGCAATTGCAACAGGTGAGTTAAAGCACATGCAAGGGTGTTTGAATAATTTGGGTGTATCCTAGCAACAAGGCAGAAGGGGATGACGCCATCTCTGAGTTTTTCAGTCAGACTTTGGGAGGTAAACAGCCTACACTTGTAGCAAGGGTATCACTTAAACTTCTTTCAAAGCTGCACAGTGTGTATCGGGCTTTAGATTGCACCGGATATGTTGTAATAAACACGGCATTAGCCCTCTAAATTATTAGCTTGGTGGCTAGGTGCACACCGGTCTAGCCCCACCATTTGAAACAACAGCTGGACCACACTGATCGTTTACTGTCCGCTTGCCATTCTACCTTATGGTTGAATTTTTGCAAGTGTGGAATTTTCCCTTCTGCTCAGCTACTAACTCCTGTCTAGTGGACTACAGTTTTGGGACCTTATGTGTATTGATTTTGCTGCCAATGTCGGCTTTTTTGATCTGCCTGTAATATAAGCCAGTAATGTTCCGATTTCCGTTTTCTTTGTAAAAACCAATAAAAAACAACTCAAACAGACTGCACCAGACTGTATGCAAGATTTTTGTATCAGAGTGTGTGCTTCCAGCAAACTATTTGGGTGAATTTCCCTCCAGTGGTGACCAGTGGTATTGCAGGCTCTAATAACTTTTACAGCTACTTCAACATTCCCAAAGTAAGCGCTCTCATTCCTCCTCTAATAAACATGGTTCCTGCTCTAGTTCAAGAACTGCTGTAGACTTAGTCAATTGAAGAAGTATTCATACCCCTTGACATTTTCCACATTTTGTCACGTTACAACTAGAGCTGGGCGATTTTTTTTTTTTTTTTTGGACACAGCTCCAGTCCTGAGGAGCTGCGGACAGGAGTTTTTAGACAAGGCCAAAGCCGTGGCCTCGCCTAAAAACTCCTGCCCGCAGCAGCTCCTCAGGACTGGCGCAGTGAAAAAAACAAACAAAAAAAAAACAAAAAAAAATCGATTAGCTTAAATTTTTAATCGATTTGACCTCTCAACTCGATTCAAGGTTTAAATCAATTTTTTCCCCAGCCCTAGTTACAACCAAAATGAAAATGTATTTTATTGGGTTTTTATGTGTTAGACCAACACAAAGCAGCACATAAACTGAAGTGGAAGGAAAATGATAAATGGTTTTCACATTTATTTACAAATAAATTTCTGAAAAGTGTGGTGTGTATTTGTATTAAAAAGGGTTGTAAACCCTCGTGTTTTTTCACCTTAATGCAATCCTATGGGTGAAAAAACGCATTAGGGTGAAAAAACACCTGGCAGTCACCGGCCCCCCAGTTTTACTTACCTGAGCCCCGTATTTCTGTTGGCAGACGCGTGCTCTTGATTGGATAGATTGATAGCAGCGCAGCCATTGGCTCCCGCTGCTGTCAATCAAATCCAATAATGTGAGCGCCGGGGGGGGGGGCAGGGCTGAGTCCGGCATTCGTGTCTATGGACGCAAATGATAGACTCTGGAGCGCGCCCGCAAGGTAACCCCCTCAGGAGAGCGCTTCTCCTAGGGTGTTATCTGATGTGGGGAGGAGCCACGAGAGCCGCCAGGGGACCCCAGAAGAGATTCGGGGCCACTCTGTGCAAAACGAGCTGCACAGTGGAGGTATGACATGTTTTTTAGTTATAAAAAAAAAACAAAAAAAAAAAAAAACGAACCCTTACGATCATTTTAAGCCTCCTTTACTCTGATACCCCTAACTTATGCTGGCCATACACTATACGAAAAAACTGCCGAACCCATTTTCGAAAAACGGACATTCGGCCGAGAGAGCAAACGATAGTGCCATCATGTAATAACCGATAAATCGTTAAGTGGACATAAACACATTTTTTGCTAATTTTTTTTACATATACCTAGTGCAGACAGTTCGAACGGGAAGCACATTAACCTTTCAATTTATCGTTCGTTAGAAAGTTTCCAAACTTGTCCTCTTTTTTTTGGCTCAAAAACGTCCCAACGATTTTCATTTTTTTTTCCCATTAACTGGCCGAAAAATGAACGAACTGGCCAAATGACCGAATTTTATGATTTTTCGTATCGTGTATGGCCAGCATAAAACCTCGTGGAACCAATTGTCTTCAGAAGTCACCTGATTAGTAAATAGAGTCCACTGGTGTGCAACTTAAAAGAGAAGTATGGGTTTGTTTTTTTTTTGGATATTCATACTTACCTAGATGGATGCAGCATCTGACTAATGCTGCAGCTGTCCCCCGGCGTCTCTGCACTGAGAACTGAGTCACCGAACATCGCCAATGACTCGATTCTCACTCCTCCCCGAGCGGAGATATGCCGACTGTCAGTCAGCATCGCTCCTGCACTGCTCCTCTGCGCTCATTGGAGCGCTGAGCTGTGGAGGGGCAAGGAGTGGCAGTCTCAGCGGTTCGCTGAGACTGCCATCAGTCAAGCCAGCTGGCGGATCCAGACTTCAGAAGTCGGGATGACGCGCTGCCTCGACTGATTGAAGTGACGTCAGCGAAGAGGAGACTTCAGACCACTCTCCACTGAAAACTGGTCACAGGAGTGCAAAACGAATTGCACTCCTGTGACCCAGAGGAGAAGCCCAGCCTAAAAAGCTCAGGCTGGGCTTCTCCTTTAATCTCAGTATAAAATAAAGCTGTTCTGTGAAGCCCTCATAGGTTTGTTAGGGAACCTTAGTGAACATACAGCCTCATGAAGGCCAAGGAACACACCAGACAGGTCAGGGATAAAGTTGTGGAGAAGTTTAAAGCAGGGTTAGGGTATAAAAAAAAAACATCCCAAGCTTTGAACATCTCACGGAGCACTGTTCAATCCATCATCTGAAAATGGAAAGAGTATGACACAACTGCAAACCTACCAAGACATGGCCGTCCACCTAAACTGACAAGTTGGGCAGGGAGAGTATTCATCAGAGAAGCAGCCAAGAGGTCCATGGTAATTCTGGAGAAGCTGCAGAGATCCACAGCTCAGGTGGGAGAATCTGTCCACAGGACAACTATTAGTCGTGTTCTCCACAAATCTGGACTTTATGGAAGAGTGGCAAGAAGAAAGTCATTGGTGAAAGAAAGCCATAAGAAGTCCCGTTGGCAGTTTGCAAGAAGCCATGTGGGGGACATAACAAACATGTGGAAGAAGGTGCTCTGGTCAGATGAGACCAAAATGGAACTTTTTGGCCTAAAAGCAAAACGCTAGTGTGGCAGAAAAGTAACACTGCACATCACCCTGAACACACCATCCCCACTGTGAAACATGGAGGTGGCAGCATCATGTTGTGGGGATGCTTTTCTTCAGCAGGGACAGGGAAGCTGGTCAGAGTTGATGGGAAGATGGATGGAGCCAAATACAGGGCAATCTAAGAAGAAAACCAGTAAGAGTGGTATTTAATCATAGCTGGGATTTTTATTTTTTGCTAAACCAACAAAAAAAGATGGAAAATTTTGAAAAAAAAAAAATGTTTCATAGTTTGTTATAAAATTTTGCAAACGGGTAATTTTTCTCCTTCATTGACATGCGCTGATGAGGTGGCACTGGTGGGCACGGATAGCCACAGATAAGGCGGCACGGATGGGCACAGATAAGGCGGCCACTGATGGGCACAGATAAGGCGGCCACTGATGGGCACAGATAAGGTGGCCACTGATGGGCACAGATAAGGTGGCCACTGATGGGCACAGATAAGGTGGCCACTGATGGGCAGCACTTTTGTTGAGGCACCAATTGTGGGCACTGATGTGCACTGGTAGGCGGCACTGCTGCCTATTGCTAGGTGGCACTGGCAGGGGGCACTGAGGAGCTTTAGCAGCTTGCCGTGATCGGGACCGATGTCCCTCTCACGGCCGCCGAACGGCTTTTTTTTCCTCCTCACGCTGTCAGCACGAGGAGAAAAAATAACCGATAACCGGCTCTGTTGACATCACATGATCAGCTGTCATTGGCTGACAGCTGATCATGTGGTAAGGGTCGGGATCGACCCCTTACTCCGATCTATGATCAGGTGAGTCTCATAGACTGGCTGATCACAGAGCGCGCCCTGCAGGGGAAGCTCAGGCTGCTCGTGCACGGGACGATGTCAATGGACTAGTCCCGGCAAAGCAGGTCTGCGCTGTAGCCGTCATTCGGCTATAGCGCGGATCTCAGGTGGTTAAAAAAAAAAAAAATCACACAAAATAGAGCGATTTTTTAATGGTATTTGATCACATGTGGAGTTTTTTTTTGCTAAACAAAAAAGTACAAATGTATTCCTCAGATTCTCCCACCTGAGCTGTGGATCTCTGCAGCTCATCCAGAGTTACCATGGGCTTCTTGGCTGCTTCTCTGATTAATGCTCTCTTTGCCCGGCCTGTCAGTTTAGGTGGACGGCCATGTCTTTGTAGTCTCTCGGCTCACCTTGTGCACAAAGACATGGATGAGCGAGTTTGGGGTGGAGGAACTTGAATGGCCTGCACAGATTCCTGACCTCAACCCGATAGAACACCTTTTTGGATGAATTAGAGCAGAACCTGCGAGCCAGGCCTTCTCGTCCAAAATCAGTGCCTGACCTCACAAATGTGCTTCTAGAAGAATGGTCAAACATTCCCATAGACACACTCCTAAACCTTGTGGACAGCCTTCCCAGGAGAGTTGAAGCTGTTATAGCTGCAAAGGGTGGGCCAACTCAATATTGAACCCCACAGACTACGACTGGGATGCCATTAAAGTTCATGTGCATGTAAAGGCAGGTGTCCCAATACTTTTGGCAATATAGTTTTATTAAAAAAAAAAAATTATATATATATAATATATATATATAAAAAATATACACACACATATACACTATATATAATAATTGGAAAAATTAGGGAACCATGTGTGTGTAATATATACATACACACACACACACACAATATATATATATATATATATATATATATATATATATATATATATATATATATATATATATATATATATATATATATATATATATATATATATATATATATACATATACATATACATATACACATATACATATACATACACACACATATACACACACACACTATATATAATTGGAAAAATGAAGGAACCTAGAAAGGTGAAGGATGTAGGAATAAAAATGGTACACATGAATACATTCAAACTGCTAACAAAAGAAAAAAAAATATGAATGAAAATGGAAACAAAAAAGCCAAGTAAAAAGTTTTCTGCCTGTATAATGTGAATGATATTCACCATAGAAATGCACACTGTCCCTTTAACTGCTGGGAAACTCAGGGAATGCAGAGGGTGAGGGGTTCTGTTATGGGACACCAAAGTTTCCCACAAACCTCTTCAATTACAGACAAAAAATAAAATGTTTGGTTACACAACAGGTTTTTTTTTCCAAAGAAGAAACAATGTATTGCTTAAAGCAGCACATGTATGACAAAGGTGCTTTTAAGCATGTCTGTCTTCAACAAAAGTCACCCAACACCCTGAGGAACTAAAACGAAGATTCAGTAAAAAAAAAAAAATAAAAAATGACATAACTGTAGAAGACACAAACATTGTGTAACATACGATGTCTTGAAAAAGTATTCATATCCCTTGAAATTTTCCACATTTTATATATGTTACAACTAAAAAGGTAAAATGTATTTTATTGGGATTTTATGTGATAAACCAACACAAAGTGGCACATAATTGTGAAGTGGAAGGAAAATGATAAATGGTTTTCAACATTTCCTTTTACAAATAAATATGTGAAAAGTGTGGCGTGCATTTCTATTCAGCCCCCTTTACTCTGATACCCCTAACTAAAATCTAGTGGAGCCAACTGCCTTAAAAAGTCACCTAATTAGTAAATAGAGTCCACCTGTGTGTAATTTAATCTCAGCATAAATACAGCTGTTCTGTGAAGCCCTCAGAGGTTTGTTAGAAAACTTTAGTGAACAAACAGCATCATGAAGGCCAAGGAACACACCAGACAGGTCAGGGATAAAGTTGTGGAAAAGTTTAAAGCAGAGTTATGTTATAAAAAAAAAAAAAAAAAAAAAAAAGAAAAGAAAAGAAAAAAGCCATTGTTGAAGGAAAGCCGTAAGAAGTCTCGTTTGCAGTTTGAGAAGCCATGTGGGGGACACAGCAAACATGTGGAAGAAGGTGCTCTGGCCAAAATTGAACTTTTTGGCAAAAAGAAAAAATGTGTAGTGGAAAACTAACACTGCACATCACCCTGAATACACCATCCCCACTGTGAAACATGGTGATGGCAGCATCATGTTGTGGGGATGCTTTTCTTCAGCAGGGACAGGGAAGCTGGTGAGAGTTGATGGGAAGATGGATGGAGCCAAATACAGGTCAATCTTAGAAGAAAACCTGTTGGGAATCTGGAAAAGACTTGAGACTGGGGCGGAGGTTCACCTTACAGCAGCACAACAACCCTAAACATACAGCCAGAGCTACAATGGAATGGTTTAGATCAAAGCATATTCATGTGTTAGAATGGTCCAGTCACAGTCCAGACCTGAATCCAATTGAGAATCTGTGGCAAGACTTGAAATTTGCTGTTCACAGATGCTCTCCATCCAATCTGACAGAGCTTGAGATATTGTGCAAAGAAGAATGAACAAAAATGTCCCTCTCTAGATGTGCAAAGCTGGTAGAGACATCCCCAAAAAGACTTGCAGCTGTAATTGCAGAGAAAGGTGGTTCTACAAAGTATTGACTACGGGGGGCGCTATACAAATGTACACCACACTTTTCACATATTTGTAAAAAAAAAATTTAAAACCATTTATCATTTTCTTTCCAATTCACAATTATGTGTCACTTTGTGTTGGTCTATCACATAAAATCTCAATAAAATACATTTACATTTTTGGTTGTAACATGACAAAATGTGGAAAATTGCAAGGGGTATGAATACTTTTTCAAGGCACTGTACCACCTGTACTACGGGATTAAATATAATGCAGCAAAGGAGGAAGCCGTGGACATAAAAACGGAAGGTCCACTGAATCCCCACCTCCCTGGTGAGGCCTCCAGAACTTGTAGGAAAGTGCTGTAGCATCTTCTCATGAGATTTAAGATCCTCAGCTTTCCCAGTATACAGTAAGAAGGCCGTGTGACGTCACTGTGTTCTGTACAAGCACGCTGGAAGCTGGGGTGCAAGGCAAGAACATTTTCTCCCCATTTTTTAATTTCTGAGGTATTCTGTAATTTGGGTTTTTAATCGCAAGGAAAGGCGCCAAGTATTATTAAAGTGGGTTTTGTATTTTTAATGCAAGACTAAACTGATCATGGCAACAGTAGGTTAGGTCAAGGAAATCCCATGCAAAAAGCTCACCTGTTTTACTGTGCTCAGGTCATCAATAAATATTGATGACAAACATTTCCATAACCCAACCTCCTAGAACGGAGATAAATGTACAATATGACAGCAATCCCCCCCCCATTTTGGATCGTGTAATGGAGGGCTATAACCCCTGCAAGGTATTTTTGCCATGTGTGTCCCATTGGGGAGATTTACCTTCACTTTCTGTCCCATAACCAAACAAAAAGTGAGGGGAAATCCCTGCAAATGAACCACTTCACCTCCTTCAGATTTACCCCCCCTTCATGACTAGGCCATTTTATGCGATACAGTACTGCGTTACTTTGACAAATTGCGCTGTCATGCAACACTGTAACCAAATAAAATTTATATCTTTTTTTTCCCACAAATAGAGCTTTCTTTTGGTGGCATTTGATCACCACTGAGCTTTTATTTTTGCGATATAGAGAGAGAGAGAGAGAGAGAGAGAGAGAGAGAGAGAGAGAGAGAGAGAGATAGAGATATAGATAGATATATATAGATAGATAGATATAGAGATATATATCCATCTATGTTTTTTTTTACTCTGCTATAAAACAAATCCATTAAAAAAAAAGTTTTTTTTTTCTTCACATGTTTACCGCAATATGTATTCTGCTACATATGTTTGGTAAAAAAAACCCCCAAAAAATCCCAATAAGCAAATATTGATTGGTTTGCGCAAAAGTTATAGCGTCTACAAACTATGGCATATATACTGGAATGTTTTTTTTTTTCCATACTAGTAATGGCAGTGATCAGCAGCTTATAGCGGGACTGCGATATTGCAGTGGACAATCTGACACCAACGGACACTTTCACAGTGATCAGTACTAAAAATATGCTCTGTCACTGTATTAATGACACCGACAGGGAAGAGGTTAAAGATCAAGGGGTTAAATGTGTGCCTAGCCAGGTGTTTTACTGTACTGTATGCTGCTTTTACTAAGGGAAGTGTAGTGATGGATTTTATCCCCACAAAATCCATCCCTTGGCCCGTCAGAACAGAGATATGCCAAGTTAACATAGGCAGAGCTCCGTTCTGTGTCTCTGCCTGATGATCAGCGGGTACCGACAGACATCCAGTGCCCAGCACCTGCAGATCAGCTTCTACTGTGAGTAAAAAGCAGCAGAAGAGAGCCGGCGGCGGCACATGCCCCCATTGGCAGACATACAGAATCACGTATATACAGTGGTTATAAAAAGTCTACACACCCCTGTTAAAAGACAAATAATTTCCAAACTTTTTCCACCTTTATGTGACCTATAAACTGTACAACTCAGTTGAAAAACAAACTGAAATATTTTCACCGGGGGGGGGGGGACACCTTTTTTTTTTTTTTTTTTTTTTTTTACAATTCCTTTACTTTCCAAAGAAAATGCATTTTACAGCCAAAATGTGTAGACTTTTTATATCCACTGTATACGCGATTCTGCACTGAAAGGCCACCCTGTAGCAGTATATCTGCTATGGGACAGTCCTTAAAGCGGTTAAGGGAATTCCTTGGGGACCCCATGTCACCAGAACTAGTATCCCCAGGATTTCCCCTCCATTACTTTTCTGGGGACAACCCAAAATTTGGGATTTTCTTTCACTTTTGCGTTCAATGACAATGGTAAATGGGACAAATAGAGAGGGTGAATCTTCATAACAGGGGTACAGACAGCAATGTTAAGGGTTCTAATCCCTCTCCACTCTATCCAAAACTAAAAAAATAAAAGTTTTGCTTTTAGACATACTTTAATATAACCCTTTTAAAATTCACTAACCGCTAACCCATAATTGCAGAACAAAAATAAAAGAGACACATCATCTCTTTCAAAGATGACTGCTTGAAAACTACAAGCTGACTTTTCAAGGAAATCATTAAAGTGGTTGTAAAGCCCCTCTATATTAGGACGATACAATCCCCTTTATTAAATAAGGACATGTACCCCACTGCATGCGTGGGGTACATGGGACAGTGTGAGCGTCGGATGGGATGTTGCAGCCACTCAAGCCTCCAGAGCCACTGACTGCAGAGGCTTCTTTGGTGCCCTCTCTTTTGGTGCTATAGACCAGATAGTACCACTTGAGACACCCTCACTTTAGCTTGCCACAGGGGTAATCTACCCTATATATGTATTGACAGTGGACAATAACACTTTACAACAGTCAACACCTATAGTGTCATAAGCTGGTGGGCGGGACGCCCTTTGTGTCGTGTCCTAGGTTAGGGACTCATTCGGTCCCTCAGTGACAGCAGCGGCTTTTAGTTTTGAACCCTACTGGCAAAACATTCCATCCCTTTAATCAATTTTTAAATTGGATGCTACATGATGCTGATCAAGAAACAACACGACCGATAAAGTACCTCACTATCAACCCCTGAAGAAGAGGTCTCAACATTGATAAAACCTCGAAACGCGTCGGGCTTCACTGTACAGCTTCCTTGCTGAAACAGCCTTTGTGGGTTAAGTGTACTTTGATAATTGTCATGTATCATTGCTGTATCATCATCAATTGAAATTCTGGCATCCATTGTTTCTTTTCTTTTCTTTTTTACCGTTTGTTATGTCTTTTTAAACTTTTTGATAAATAAAATATATAATTATTATTTATACTTTGCTGATGTACTGCTTTGAGACTCCTGCCCTATAAAGTCCCACTAAGAGGAAAATTCTCCATTATGTATCTATATAGGGATGTGGGCAAGTTGTCTCTTTCCACCAAGTCCCGGTCACTATTCCATGTTTACAGAGGGGAGGGCATAACCAAGCAGGATCAGCCAGATATTTTATATGATACAGGGGGCCAAATTACACAGCACAAGCACAGTGTGGCATAACATGCTTTAAGGGAACATTTGTAAAATGAGGGCAAAGTCCCTGGAAACGTGTCATGCACACCCCCTCTCACAAACATCCACCAGGCATTTTGACAGCCATCATCCTCGTGTGCAGTCTAGAACGCCGCCGCTAATATGCAAACTTTGAGCTGACTGGCTCCCTATGATCCTTGGTCTCTGTTTACTCAGTTATGCCTACAGCCTCACACTGATTACAGCTGCTTGATCTTGGGTGTTCCCTATCCATGCTGTTTCATGCTAACTTCAATTCATGTGTGCTGCTTATTTTAATAAAGTGTTTTTTATATTTGAAACGGACCTCAGCGCCCCGTTTTCTTCTCCATCGAGGTGACCCTACCCAGATCTTCTGCGGGAGTTGCAGAGGTTCCAGTCTCGGTCCCTTCTCCTGTTCAGCCATCCATCCAGCTGGCTCATCCATTCTTCTACCCTGTTGATGTTCTACAGATACAGATGGAAGTTCCAATGGACCAAGGGACTTTGCACTGCTCCTAGGAGCGCTGTATGTACTGTGAACTTGTTACACTCTTTGGATTTAATAATAGTAAGTGCCTGGTTGTGATCCATTGGTTTCAATTTAGATTGTATGCTCTTATGATCAGGGCCATCTTAACCCTCACGTATTTTATTGTATCTGTACTCTTTCCCTGGGAGCCATGCCATTTCATTTGCAATCACAGTTTGCCGTCAAGACGACTGCAAATTGGATACCCAGAGCAGAAAATGGCATGATGGACTCTGCAGCTCTCATTTCCTCTCCTTTAGAAAATGTAGCAGCGCTGTCCCTTTAAACACTGGAAGGAGTGACAGGAGCAAAATAGAAAAGCCAGTGGGTGGAGTCAGTTTTCAAAGAATAAGAGGCACGTGCTGCAGGAAAAAAAAAAAAAAAAAAAAACCACGGCATGCCCCCAGTGACCAGCTGACACTCAGGGAAGTACAGCTCAGGTAAACACGCTACTGCTCTGACCGGGGGAATTCAGTGACACCAACTCTCGCCTTATATTTACAAAATCTGAATGCCAGCTCCAACCAGCATGACATCACTCTGCAATCTGCAGAATTTAGGGGGAGCGAGCCTTGCTGAGAACTTGCTGTGTGAACAACCTCCTGTTACCTAAACAGAAAACTTCCCAAACGACCTAAAAATATTTCAACAGTTGTGAAGCGTTAATCCGAGAGAGGCACAAAGGCAGCACAGACTAATGAACAGGAGTGACATCACACCTCTCCAGATATAAAATGTAAAATTACAGGGATGACATTACCACTCCCCAGATATAAAATGTAAATTAATGACATCACCATTCTTCAGATATGAAATCAGATTTTTGCACACTGTAAAAACGTTTTTTTTTTCCCGAAGTCCATTGAGGAACACGGGAATTCTTAAGCCATTGAGTTATACTGCCGCCTACAGGAGGAGCAGACACTAACATAAAAAAGGTAAGCCAGCCTCCAATATAACTCCGCCTATATCCAGCATTCCTCAGTTTTATGCGCAAGGAGTACAAGGGCCAGGAAAAGCCAAAACAGAGCGCTGGCACCTGAGTCCCTCAAGGGGTTACCAACAAACGATAATATCTTATTCATCAAGGGACACAGGTGTTATATTGCTGGGATGTCTGAAAACAGCCCAATCAGGGGTGGACAACAGCCACTAACAGGTCTAAAACCTCAACAGTAATACGAAGTATCTGAAAGACCAATGCCTGAAACAAAGCCATGCAAGAAAAAGATTCAACTAAACAGGGGATCTACCACTACCAAGAGGGAACCACAGATGATCAATTTAGAATTCCAGGCTTGGGTAGAATCCGCCATCAAGGGAAGGATACTTTCTGAGGGACCTTGACCATGGACATGTTATGACTGGCCACCAACAACCCACTAGACAAGTGGGACAACCCAAAGCCTGAAAAATGACAACTAGACCAAATGCTAAGTGTGATCAACATCCAGAACAGGTCACCCCCCATATATACAGAGGGGTACCACCAGAACTACCAGGTCCAAGGAGACCTCCTGGGAAGCTTGTCCTCCAGTTAAGCCCTCAGCTACAGAAACTGGGGTTGTGAGGGACAGATTCTGAGAGAGAAGGATTAACGGACTTAGGATATTTCTGTGCAACCCCTCCTGTCCCGAGCGCAGAAATAGGGAAGAAACCCTGTTCAAGTGAGGGGATTACACAACCTCCACAGAGACTGAACTGTTGAGCGAAGACTTAGGTCTAGCCAAATCTCCCGTTGGAGATCCATGGGCACCAGCCCAGACACCAGGGAGGTTGAATGCAGTTTGCAGAAGACCAGCCCCCCTGAAGGAGATAACCCACGAGAGACCTGTAAAAATGACTTTCAGCGATGGCCTGCTAATCATTCCAAAATGGGAATGTAAAGAAAAAGTACTAGTATATACTTGGGTATCAGAATAGTCAGGAATGATTGGAGTAGCCCGGGACTTAGAATGTAGGTCCTTATCTACTAGATTAGCTCAACCTTGAAGGTCAGGAGATCTCTCATCAAAGAAGGAGGGAGTGGGGCGGTAGTATACATGTAAGGCAACATTCCATCACACAAACTCCTATTAGAATAGGAACACAAACTGAGGGTTTGGGGAGCCTAAAACAACTTTTGAAGATGAAGCGCAGTCAACAAAGAACTTGACTAGAAGGTTTAGTCAGAGGGTTCCAAATGCCTTAAAGGCAAAGTTGCTCAAGGTCGATAGGGATGATAAAATACCTCCCCACTTGAATAAGTTTCCATTGACACCTGTATTGATTTACTGGCGTTTTGGGGGCTTTTTTAAAGTTTTTTTTTAAAGAGTTTTAGAAGCATATTACAAGTGGTTTACAGGTGTTTTTGTTTAGCCAATAGAAAGCACAAGGTGGAGGAAAGGGAGAGGAAACTGGGTACAGAGAGCTGCTATTTGACCATAAAACACTCTTAAAACGCTCAAGTCAGGCGTTTCTATTGAAGTCTATGGGGTCAAAAAACGCTTGTAATCTGCTAAAAAGAGGCTCATGTACTTTGAGCTTCAGGCGACAGACTGCTCAGTTGTGAACAGGGGCCATTGAAATGAATGGGATTTGGCTTGTTGAGTGTTTTAGAGCTACAAGCTTCAAGCAGAAAATCACAAGTTTGACCGTAGCCTAAGTTGGGGGGATACACCTTCATGTAGAAGTATTAACATAGGGATTACGTGGCCTCCAGCTTCATACTCTTTGGAATTGACTGGAAGAGCTTTCAAGTTTCAAAAAGGAGAGTGTGTGCAACTACTGTGGAAGGAGAAGGGTTGGACACATCCAAAGGCCTCCTGTGTTGGGGTAGGAGCATGCTACGACCACCAGATGCGTTTCTAATGACAGTGTCATGAACAGGTCTTTAGAGATGATGTCCCTTGAAGGCCAGAAAAGTCAAGTGCCCCTTGGATGGATCCTCAGAATCCCAAGCATGCAGCTATGGTGCCCTTCCCATTTAAACAGACATCAGTCCCAAGCAGGACATCAGCTTTGAGGTTTGCAAGAAGCCAGCTGAAATGCAAGGCTTCTGATCTTGTTCCACCTGCCCTGTGAAACAAGGTCCTACCCCAACTACAGAGAGATCTTTCTGATGACTTTCAACCATTCTGAAAAGTTTTAACAGATTGAGGTTTCCATCAGTATAGGGCAGAGTGCCACAACAGTCAATTTGAACTAGGATCCAAGTAGGGAACATAAAGTAAAATCTTGGAATGTGAGCACACCATCCACCTGCATTGCGGTTTGCGCGTTAAGGTGCACCACTAGAGCCTCTACCAGTTTAACCTCCCTTGGAAAAAAGAGGAAAAAAAAACTGACACGCTGGCAGGTAGAACCCAAAATTCTGCTGGATGTTCCCAGTAATCATCCAAAAAAATTAAATCTGAAAGCCTATAGCAGGCTAATTCTCCAAGAGCAGGTTGGCACACTGCCTTAGTAATATTCAAAACAATCCCCTGCAAATCCTGGTGCCTCAAACTCAGTGATAAAAGATGGTAAAAGAAGGACGGAATGGTAAAAGAAGCTGCAGGCTCAATATGGCTTGAGGGCTTAGTGGGGTCTGAGACTATCTCTACAGGCAATGGCGTCAGGGCACGTTTGGAGTGGACAGCAAGGTCCCTGTGGACACGGGGGATGGTGCTGAAGACTGCAATGAGGAAGAACCAGTAATAAAAGGCATCCTAGATTCCGGATTATGGGAATCGGTTTCTTCATAACTGCTAGGCAAGTATGGACTGAGGTCACCCGCGGCAGAAAGGCTGTCCTCTATGCATCTTAGAGAAGACATGTTGCTTTCACACAACATTCAACTAGGCCCAATGACAGGAAGTGCCTAGAATACTTACAAACTTGGGCAACTGGTGCTGATAAGGGTGCTCTGGCAAGTGGAGGTGGCCGAGTCACTGTAGGCAAGCAGTGAAAACAGCAGAGACTGGTGCTTCCTCTACGCTTAAAGGAGGTAAAGAGTGCATAATGTTGCATCATTCTACCCAATGGATAGCATCCATGCTCAATCCCTCAGTTTTAACCCTTACCACTGTAAAACCATTGGAGGCAGAAAATATGAAAGAGCCCGATGGTGCATATAGTGAAGCAGATCCTGGTGCTTCAACCCAACTGGCCTGACTCACAAAGTAAATCTTCAGAGACAGGGTCACACCTGAGGCTGTGCCATAGCTCTGGACCCAGGCGATCTGTGGATAACCAACCGGTACATGAAGTTCTGGAAAGTGCCAAACAGAGCCCAGCGCCCAAAGTACACATTCCAGGCTAACCCCACAATCCCTTAACCCAGCAAGTCTGAGTAGGGCTCTAAAGTTACTGCAGAAGATACACCGATCCAGATAGCTGCTCTGCACAAACCATTTCAAGCAGCAGAATAGCATGAACTCTTGATTGAAGTCACCAAAAAAAAAAAATCATCACAGGAATGATGACATTGTTCAGAAAGGTTATATTTTAAAGGAGGGACATCACCACTTCCTAGCTATGATTATATTAGGGCTGCAACTAACGATTATTTTCATAATCGATTAGTTGGCTGATTATTGTTTCAATTAATGGGTTAATAACCTTAAAAAAAAAAAAAAAAAAAAAGTGTGGTGTATAATTTAGTTAATATGTAAAGTTTTTAAAAAAGGCAATTTATTCTTAAATATCTCTATGCAGTGGTAAATATAAATAACCATCAATATGGTTAGGGAGCAAAACATCTAATCCACTCTGAGAATAACAGACAGAAGAGATATACTGTATATACTATTAGAGGAGAGATATACTGTATATGCTATTAGAGGATATATACTATTAAAAGGGTGATTCTGGTAAATATCATCAGACTCAGAGATCAAATTCTTTTTACCGTATATACTCGAGTATAAGTCGAGTTTTTCAGCACATTTTTTTGTGCTGAAAGTGCCCCCCTCGACTTATACTCGAGTCAAGCACTTTTCTGCAGCAAAAAATTTCATTTTCCGAACCAACTTTGGGGCCCCGTATCTCAGGGCCCCATATCTCAGGGCTAGGGACCCCAAATTCGGTGTGCAAACCCAGTGAAACTTGTACCACAACATATCCAAAGCTGGTGTTCCTAGCACCAAGTGGCCCTGAGATACGGGGCCCCAAACCCGGTTCGGAAAATGTCATTCTCTGTTGCAGAAAAGTGCTTGACATTTTCTGAACTGATTTTTGGGGCCCTGTATCTTGGGGCCACTTGGTGCTAGAAACCCCAGCTTTGGAAATTTTATGGTGCTAGTTCCACTGGGTTTGCACACCAAATTTGGGGTTCTTAGCACTAAGTGGCCCCGAGATACAGGGCCCCAAATTCAGTCAACTGTGTCCATCTGCAGCAATGTCATTTCGGGACCCTTTGGGTTCAGAGACCCCAAATTTTGGCTGCAGCTAGGGGCATCTAGGAACCCTTAACTACCGAGTTTGAAGTTCAGGGGACCTATGGCTGCAAATGGGCACAGTGAGGCATGCAAATGGGCATTGTTGACCCTCTTTTCCACTTACAGTAGCTGTGCATTTCTCACCCTCGTCTTATACTCAGGTCAATAAGTTTTTCCCATTTTTTTGTGGTAAATTAGGGCCTCGACTTATACTCGGAACGACTTATACTCGAGTATATACGGTATTTAAAAAAAAAAAAATCAATGTCTTCCTTCAAAAAAAAAAAAAAAAAATCATTTTAAGTCATTTTAAGAACGTTTATTTGATTTTCTAATCGTTAGTGGGGTCAAATCGACATTCATTTTCAACAGCGACGGGAAAATTTAGAAATACTTCTTGGTCAAAATTATCAGACAGTATATGTTTTTCGTTCAGAAATCACAACTATTTTAAAAACAGAATGTTAAAAACAAGTGAAAATTTCAAACATTTCTTCATTCAGCGAATGTACAAAGATTCTTCGTCTGAATATTCTCGAAAATTGATCCGTGCGGCAAGCACGCCCTATGCAGTTTGCTTTTAATCTGTTTTTGCAGTGCTTTTTGCTGTGCATTTTGATTTTTGCACACGTGATTTTGCTGCGATTTGCATTTTTGCTTTTTTTTTTTTTTTGGCCAATTTGTTGTTGAGCAGATTAAAAAACACAAACACAAATTGCTGCAAAAACGCATTACATGCTTTTCTGCAGCTTCTCCATTGAAGTATATTAAACCAAAAAAGCACAGTTTTGCGTTAAAAAAAGTCCCTGACCCTTTGAAAATACGCAGCGGCTGAAAAAAAAGCATAGATGTGAACATGTCACACAGGAGACCATGTAAATGAACTGTAGTGTGTTTCTGCAAAAAGCACCAAAAAACACATAGATGTGAACCAGGCCTAAGACGTTTAGTAACATAATGGGGTTAAAAGAAAAAACTAAAATGAGCCCTTTATAGTACAAAAAAAAAAAAAAAAAAAAAAAAAGCAGATAATCACTACTGTAAGGGGTTCTTTTTTACTGTAGAACTGAAAGTAATATTTACAGTAGCGGTTATTTGCTCTTTTTGTACTACAAAGGGCTCATTTTAGTTTAACCCCATTATGTTACTGGCCGATTAATCGATTATGAAAATAGTAATCGATTCATTTCATAATCGATTAGTTGTTTCAGCCCTAGATTACATACCATTTTTTTAGAGAATTCCTAAATCCAATGGTTTCCAAGAAAGTACTATTCACAAACTACAATCGCAAATACAAAAGACAAATCAGGAGAAAGCAAGTTCTAATGGCACCAAAACCATATAAACAGTCTAGTCACAATGCTTGGTCACCACACACAGCTTTTGTCCAGCACTGCTGACAGTTCACCATGTAGATAAGAAAATGGAAAGGGAGGAATTCTAGAGGATCCCAAGTTCCAGCTATTCTATGCCATCCATCAGCTATTCTGTAACTTCATACACCATCAGTCAGCTATTCTATAACCTTATACGCCACCAGCCAGCCAATTCTATTACTTTGTACGCCATCAACCAGCTATTCTTTTCTCCTATACGCCAGATATTCTATAACCCTTTCATGACTAAGCTTATTTTTGACATTTGGTGTTTACAAGTTAAAAGCCATATTTTTGGCTAGAAAATTACTTAGAGCCCCCAAACATTATATATATTTTTTTAGCAGAGAATCTATAGAAGAAAATGGCGATTGTTGCAATATTTTATGTCACACGGTATTTGTGCAGCGGTGTTTTAAACGCAACTTTCTGGGAAAAGGGACACTTTCATGAATTTAAAAAAAAATTGAAACGGTAAAGTTAGCCAAATTTTTTTGAATAATGTGAAAGATGATGTTACACCGAGTAAATAGATACCAAACATGTCACGCTTTATAATTGCACGCACTCGTGGAATGGCGACAAACTACGGTACCTAAAAATCTCCATAGGCAACGCTTTACATTTTTTTTACGGTTACCAGGTTAGAGTTACAGAGGAGGTCTAAGAATTATTGCTCTCGCTCTGAAGATCGCGGTGATACCTCACATGTGTGATTTGAACACCATTTTCATATGCGGGCGCGACTTCCGTATGCATTTTCTTTGCTGCGCGAGCTCACGGCGACATGGCCGCATAAAAAAAAAAATTTTCTTATTTATTTTAATATTAATAAAGGTTTTAAAAAAAAAAAAAAAAAAAAAACATTTTTGATCACTTTTATTGCTGTCACAAGAAATGTAAACATCCCTTGTGACAGTAATAGGTGGTGACAGGTACTCTTTATGGAGGGATCGGGGGTCTAAAACAGTGATCATCAACCCTGTCCTCAGGGACCACTAACAAGCCAGGTTTTATGTATTACCTTGGGGGAGATGCAGACTAGAATACTGTAATCACTGAGCAGCAAATGATATCACCTGTGATGTATTTCAGTTATCTTGCAAACCTGGCCTGTTAGTGGGCCCTGAGGACAGGGTTGATGACCACTGGTCTAAAAAGACACCCGATCCCTCCTTTGCACTTCAAAGTATTCAGATCGCCATTTTCGGCAATTCTGAATACTGTATATTTTTTTAAAACTGGCGCCATCGGCAGCCGAGTAAATGGGAAGTGACGTCATGACGTCGCTTCCGTGTTTACAATTAGGAGGCTGGAGCGAAGCCACTTACGGCTTCGTTCCAGACTGTCACGGCAGCTGTGGGCATCATCCCGGTATAACCCCCCGAAAGCCGAGTACGCACATCTGGGTACGCTCAACGTCAAGGGGATATTATTATATGCCACCAGCCAGCCAAATCTATTCCTTTTTAAGCCATTAGCCAGCTATTCTATAACCCTATATGCCACTAGCTATCTATTCTATTACATTATACTCCACACGCCAGTTTTTTTATTACCCTTTACACCAATTGGCCAAGCTATTCTATAACCCTATATGCCATTATCCAGATATTCTATAATACTATACACCATTAGCCAGCTATTGGTCTATTATATTCTCTTAGACGTCATCATCCAGCTATTCAATAACCCTATATGCCACTAGCTAGCTATTCCATTACCTTATACGCCAGTAGCTAGCTTCAGCTCTTCCTTTACCCTTTATGCCATCAGTCAACCTTTCTATTGCCTGGCACACCATCAGCCAGCTATTCTATTACCATATACGCCTTCAGCCAGCTCTTCAATTATCCTATACACCATCAGGCAAACCTATTTTATTACGCTATACACCATCAGCCAGCTATTTTATAATCCTATATGCCACCAGCCAGCTTTTCTATTCCCTTATACACTTCTACAACCACCTATACTTTTACCTTATATGTAAACAATCAGCTCTTATTAACCACCTATTAAAAACCTGAGGAATGCAGACTGACAGGCTGGGGCATTCCAGACTGCTAATTTTTTAGCGCTAGTAAACTGTGTAAATACATGAATAAATATATACATAAGTGATACAATCTAAATGTAAATAAGTCCCAATTGTAAGACAATAGGAGATAAGTAATGAATCCCAAGTGGGTCAGTCTCAAGCGATGGCGGGTACACCACAAATGAAGGATTCTTCATATAAGGATATGCAAAAAAGAAAAAGCTAGCAGTGTTCACCCTAGATCAAGCCACAACAAATTGGTGTGGCTTGATCTAAGGTGAACACTGCTAGCTTTTTCTTTTTTGCATATACTTTACATTATGAGCCTGCCCGACCCTTTCATCCGGTCATCCATGGCTCAGTGGCTGGCTCCATGGTTGTGACTCCAGTGTGAGAATATTGGACCCTCGAGGACATCGTTCACTGCTCCTGTCCCTCTGTTTGACACTTCAGGATCCTCCGAACTGTTCCCGTCATACCGAGGTTTCGGTTACCCATGCCTGTCCGACCTGGTGTCGCTGACATCCAGGTCCATTGGTTCCGGTAAGAGTACCCACTCTCATTTTTTATTGTTGTCATTTGCTACCGATACTAACCCTGGTGTTCTTGGCTCCTTAAATGAAGAATCCTTCATTTGTGGTGTACCCGCCATCGCTTGAGACTGACCCACTTGGGATTCATTACTTGTCTCCTATTGTCTTACAATGGGGACTCATTTACATTTAGATTGTATCACTTATGTATATATTTATTCATGTATTTACAGTTTACTAGCGCAAAAAATTAGCAGTCTGGAATGCCCCAGCCTGTCAGTCTGCATTCCTCAGGTTTTTAATAAGTGAATAAAAGAGCTGGTTGTTTACATATAGGGTAAAAGTATAGGTGGTTGAGAGCGTATAAGGGAATAGAAAAGCTGGCTGGTGGCATATAGGATAATGAAATAGCTGTTTATTCATGTATTTAGACAGTTTACTAGCACTGTTTTCTCACTAGCGCTACATTTTCACCCACTTCTATTTATGAATTTTTGTCACATTCGTATGTAGCTGCTTTCTTTACAGGGTAGCGCAAGAATTCTTTGCACTTTATATTATGCTCATTTTTAGCACCTAGATGTGTCTGCTTTGCAGACCAATGCTCTGGGAGTGAGGTTGGACTATTTTTCAACGACCAGGTCACCGGAGAGGTCAACCGGGAATAGTTCAGCCTTGATTTAACTTTTATCCAATCATGTAGTTATTTGCTTTACACAGTTGTCCAAAAGCCGAAGAGATTTTATGATCAGATTGCAATGTTTGTGGTTCGTATATAATATTTCTGACTTTCTCAGTGGATGGAACAGAAGATTTCTTACCTGGGCAGAAGAGGAGACCGAATCTTCTTCTCCTTATCTTTCTCCTTTTCTTTCTCTTTTTCCTTCTGTCTTTCCTTCTCATCGCGCTTGCTCCGGTCACGCTCCCATTCGTCTTTCCGCTTCTGGCGGTCTTTCTCTCGCTCCCGCTCACGTTCTCTCTCTCGCTGGCGGCGCTCTCTCTCTCGATCTCGGTCTCTGTCTCTTTGTCTGTCCCTATCTCTCTCCCTCTCTCTATCCTGGGAAAGAGGGAAGCAAGGACATGTCAGGAGAAAAAAAAAATAAATAGAAAGTGAAATCATAACCTAAACCCTTCGCACTGGGCCTGCAAGAGATCGTAACACCAGAGGCATTGAATTGGCTTCCCAAACATATGACAGTGATCCTATTGGCTTGTGTATATTGCTGTGACTGGGAAACGGCAGTGACAGAACAGTCACAGTGCGGGATGCAAAACAATTGAGCACACTTGCAGCACATAACAGCAAAAGCAGCCATAAGCATATATACGACAGTATGACATAAGGTTTACCGCCGTGCAGCCTTATGTGTGCATATGGCTGCCGTGAGGCTGTTAAAGTGGAATTCCAAGCTAACCCTAACCTCTTAAAAAACTGTCCCCTCCCTCCTCCTAACACCTATGCTTACTAACCTGTGAAATAAAGATGTATATACTTTCGCATTTTCAAGTTGCTCTGGTCCGGTCATGTGACCCAGCTCCCCTGTGTTATTTAGCACCGCTGCAGGGGAGTGCCAGCAACGCATAAGCCATTAAAGCCTATGGGTGATGTCACCGGTCCCAAGCATAACCAGCAGTTGTCAGAGCACACTCTCCTCTACCCCGCAGCCAACACTGGATGACACACAGGAGATCAAGCGACCAGACCAGAGCAGCCTGAAAATAGAGAAGTATACACATCTTTATTTCACAGGTCAGTAAGCAGAGGTGTTAGGAGGTGGGAGAGGACTGTTTTCAGAGTATTTGGGGTTATCAAGGAATTCCACTCTAAACAGACCCGGTCACCTTAACACTGTAAAATAAAAATACCTGGTTTCTGGGATCATGTGACCTTCTTCCATGAAGCTGTGCTCAGGCCTAACAGCAATTTGCTAGCCCCAACACAGTCACATGATTAAGGGATTGAGGTTATTGTGCTCTCTAAGCTCAGAAAAGGGGTATTTTGCTGCAGTGGTGATGGAGAAAGAGGAGGCGGGAGAACACTGAATAGGCGAGTATAAGGTGGATCATGGGGAAGCTTTACACAGACACTCTTTCTGAACTCTGCAAACATTTTGTAAAATTAATGAGCATAGTCTTGTGATTTCATAAGTTCTTATGTTGTATCAACAGAGTAGCATAAAAATAATTTTTGGCTCAATTGATGGATTTAACCACTTCCCGCCCGCGTCATATAACGTCCTGGGCTTTGAGCGGGTATATCTGAATGATGCCTGTAGTTATAGACATCATTCAGATATCGCCGGTTTCAGCCGGCGAATCTCTACACCATAGGAACGATCATAACGTGCCCCCCCCCCTCCCGCCGGTGCTTGTTCCGACTCACCGTTACGATCGGTGTGGCGGAGAGCAGATCCGCCGGTGCCGAATGTAGATCATAGAGATTTCCGGCAGACCAGATGGTCGCCGGAGTCTCTATGATCATCGGAGGCCGGGCGCGATGTTATGACATCACGCCCGGCCTCTCCATTCAAAAAAACGGCGCTGCTTCGGCTGGGAAGCAGTGATCGTTTTATTTTATTTTTTTATTTCAGGCTTCCCAGCCTAGTGATGAGATGTGGGGTCTTATTGACCCCATATCATACTATTAAGAGGACCTGAAATGTCATATTCCTATTACAGGGGATGTTTACATTCCTTGTAATAGGAATAAAAAAGTGATCAAACTTTTTTTTTCAAAAAAGTGTCAAAATAAAAAAAAAGAAAATATTATCAATTAACAATAAAAAAAAAAAAAAAAAAATTTTTTAAAGCGCCGCTGCCCCCATGTGCTCACACGCAGAAGCGAACGCATACGTAAGTCCCGCCCACATATGAAAACGGTGTTCAAACCATACATGTGAGGTATCGCCGCAAACGTTGGAGCGAGAGCAATCATTTTGTCCCTAGACCTCCTCTGTAACTCAAAACATGTAACCAGTAAAAAAATTTCAAGCGTCGCCTATGGGGATTTTTAAGTACTGAACGTTGGCGCCATTCCACGAGCGTGTGCAATTTTGAAGCGTGACATGTTCGGTATCCATTTACTCGGCGTAACTTCATCTTTCCCAATATGCAAAAACATTGGGGTAACTTTACTGTTTTGTTTTTTTTAACACACAAAACTGTTTTTTTCCCCCCAAAAAAAAAAAAAAAAACGCGTTCGAAAAATTCCTGTGCGAGATAAAAAGTTGCAACAACCGCCATTGTATTCTCTAGGGTCTTTGCTAAAAAAAACATATATAATGTTTGGGGGTTCTATGTAATTTTCTAGCAAAAAAATGATGATTTTTACATGTAGGAGAGAAATATCAGAATTGGCCTAGTAGGGAAAAGGTTAAGAATAGTTGAGAATGGCTGTAGCATACCAGTGGTTCTCAACCACTCAGCCTTCAAGTACCCACAACAGGTCATGTTTTGGGAACTTCCCATAGATATAAAGTAGCTCTCATCAATACCATACCATTGATAGTGATTTAAAGCAGCCGTGCAAAGTAAAGGAAAACCTGAAACCATGGCCCGTTGGGGGTACTTGAGGACTGGGGTTGAGAATCACTGCTTTAAACACAGAGTGAACCCTCCGTCTCCTTGTGCATATGGGTGCAGGGTGGACCGTACATGCCCTCATCTGTGCTTTTACTTACTCGATAGCGATATGGCTCTGATTCAGTGTACTGCACGCGGAAGTTCTCGTACTGCCCACCTCGCCAATATCGGTCCATCTCTAGGTCATAGTACGGATCTGGAAACGGGTCCCTAAAATAAATCAAGTGATTAATTAATATAGCAGTTGGACATTTGTAAAACAATTTCTCCATGCAATGGAAAAGGAAGGGCAGGGAAGTAATCTGAATTTATGTAAAAGAAAAAGTACACAGCAAGTCATTAAAGCAGTATTAAATCCAAAAACAAACATTATATTACAGTTTACTAATTATTAGATTGGATGATGGCTGCATTAGTTTTCTTTTTAGGTTTTCTTTCCTTTATTTTCATCTGCTGATCCAGCCAGTAAATTTGTTGTTTTTCAACAGAACAAGCTCTCCTACAGACAGTATCTCACAAAAGTGAGTACACCCCTCACATTTTTGTAAATATTTTATTCTATCTTTTCATGTGACAACACTGAAGAAATGACACTTTGCTACAATGTAAAGTAGTGAGTGTACAGCTTGTATAACGGTGTCAATTTGCTGTCCCCTCAAAATAACTCAACACACAGCCATTAATGTTTAAACCGCTGGCAACAAAAGTGAGTACACCCCTAAGGGAAAATGTACAAACTGGGCCCAAAGTGTCAATATTTTGTGTGACCACCATTATTTTCCAGCACTGCCTTAACCTTCTTGGGCAGCTCCGTGATGTCTTCATGGAGGAGTGGAAGAGGACTCCAGTGACAACATGTGAAGCTCTCTTTCACTCCTCCATGGCCATATCACAGAGCTGGTGGATGTTAGAGACCTTGCACTCCTCCACCTTCCATTTGAGGATGCCTCACAGATGCTCAATAGGGTTTAGGTCTGGAGACATGCTTGGCCAGTCCATCACCTCTACTCTCAGCTTCTTTAGCAAGGCAGTGGTCGTTATGTTGGAATACTGCCCTGTGGCCCAGTCTCCGAAGGGAGGGGATCATGCTCTGCTTCAGTATGTCACAGTGCATGTTGGCATTCATGGTTCCCTTAATGAACTGTAGCTCCCCAGTGCCGGCAGCACTCATGCAGCCCCAGACCATGACACTCCCACCACCATGCTTGACTGTAGGCAAGACACACTTGTCTTTGTACTCCTCACCTGGTTGCCTTCACACACGCTTGACACCATCTAAACCAAATAAGTTTATCTTGGTCTCATCAGACCACAAGACATGGTTCCAGTAATCCATGTCCTTAGTCTGCTTGTCTTCAGCAAACTGTTTGTGGGCTCTTGTGCATCATCTTTAGAAGAGGCTTCCCATGCAGGCCAGTTTGATGCAGTGTGCGGTGTATGGTCTGAGCACTGACAGGCTGACCCCCACCCACCCCTTCAACCTCTGCAGCAATGCTGGCAGCACTCATACATCTATTTCCCCAAAGACAACCTCTGGATATGACGCTGAACACGTGTACTCAACTTCTTTGGTCAACCATGGTGAGGCCTGTTCTGAGTGGAACCTGTCCTGTTAAACCGCTGTATGGTTTTGGCCACCGTGCTGAAGCTCAGTTTCAGGGTCTTGGCCATCTTTTTATAGCCTAGGCCAGTGATGCCGAACCTTGGCACTCCAGATGTTTCGGAACTAAATTTCCCATGATGCTCAACTACACTGCAGAGTGCATGTGTATCATGGGAAATGTAGTTCTAAAACATCTGGGGTGCCAAAGTTCGCCATCACTGGCCAAGGCCATCTTTATGTAGAGCAACAATTCTTTTTTTCAGATCCTCAGAGTTATTTGCCATGTGCTCCCATGTTGAACTTCCAGTGACCAATAGAAGAGAGAGAGCGATAACACCAAATTTAACACACCTTGTGTGTAAATGATCACGTATATGAGGGTTTAGACTTCTGTTTGTTTTAGAGTACTCCACGCTATATACCACGGAGGAAGCAGTCTTACTAGCTGCGAAATGCATTGGGTCCGCTACTCTGCAATATGGAGAAAGTTGAGCGGAAAAATTGATGTCCATTATTTTTATATATGCCACCATGACATACAGTGATACTTTGGCATAAGTTCTCTATTGTTAGATACAGTGTATATGTGAACTTGGAGACCTATTCTCAATGTATCCTCACGTTTGAATATTTCTATGCGTATTAGTGTGGCATTATAGCATGGGGGAAAAAAAAGGGATTTCCTGCTCCAACATTGGGATTTTGAATTTGTGATCTGATTTTTATATATGAATAAAAAGATATAGATATATATGATATATAGATCTATATATATCTATATCTATATATATATATATGATATATAGATCTATATATATATATATGATATATAGATCTATATATATATATATGATATATAGATCTATATATATATATATGATATATAGATCTATATATATATATATGATATATAGATCTATATATAGATATAGATATAGATATAGATATAGATATAGATATAGATATAGATATAGATATAGATATAGATATAGATATAGCTATCTATATATATATATATATATATATATATATATATATATATATATATATATATATATATATATATATCTCTCTATCTATCTGATATATATAGATATCTCTATATAGATATAGATATATATATATATCTATATCTATATAGAGATATCTAGAGCTATATAGAGATATATAGATCTATATAGAGATATATAGATCTATATAGGATATATAGATCTATATATGATATATAGATCTATATATGATATATAGATCTATATATGATAGATCTATATATGATAGATCTATATATGATAGATCTATATATGATAGATATATGATAGATATATATATATATATATATATATTTATTCTGTAGAAAGGTTATACTGATTTGTTTGAATTCTTGTTGTGGTGTCATGTTTTTCTGGTTGGGTTGCTAGGTTTACGTAAAAAGAAATATTTGGAGTTTTCAGAAAAGTGGAAAAGTGTTTTTTTTTTTTCCCCTTGCTGTGTCCCCACTGGGGAGATTCACCCTTCTATCGGTCCTGGTGTCACCGACGCAAAGTGGGAGTCCAAAAATTGCGAGCAGTCACTACAAGAGATGAGGGACACCTGCTTTGCTGACAACGGAGCTATCCTGCCTAATGACAGCAAAGATTCACAGCCATTCACAGGCACACTGGCCCACATCGAGCATGGTTTCTGAACTGCTGTCTATAAACCGTATCCCAGAAATGCACAACCCCCTCCCAAAATTTTCCAACAAATACGGCGGAGTTAAAGTGCGCATGTACTTCAGAGATGTACATTGTGCAATACACATACACTAAGGATTTCATAGTTGTGATGGTATTAGGTTAAAGTGCCCGGAATATTCTCCTGCAGAAAACTCTTTTGACCTTCCGTCATGGTTTACGATAATTATTACGTTTTCATTGTGGAAAATTTTAAAACAAACATCCACCATCCCTCGTGCAGTGAGCGATGAGCAGCAAGTAAGCTTCCACTCTATGTATACAGCGGCCACCTCTTAAAATCGGTTTTACAGGCCACGCGTCTAGCAAATGTCTGACCCTTGCAGTATAACACGAGACCGAATCGAGTCCAAATAGGACAAGAATTTATAGGCCGTAAAATATAAAAATACATCATGTGAAGCTCATGCAGCAGCTATTTTTATCATGGATCTTTAAAGAGGGGACATTTTCTGCTCAATGGTGTAACTGCTGTCAATGTAACTTTCCATTTTCTGATCATCTTCCTGCTGATGCCATTTAAAGCAATCCTTTGCTTTGTCCATGCAAGGCTAATAAAAGGTTATTTTTCAAGGTGGAAGTAAAACTTTTTTTGACTTGTATCTATCAGGTAAGCCTATAATAAGTATGCATACACCACTGTGCATGAGCACAGGGGGATGTGGTGGATTAAAAAAAAAAAAAAAAGTTCATTTATTTTATTACTTTATTTTTACACTGTCCCTTTCAAAAAAAATTTGATCACTTATTCCTATCACAAGGAATGAAAACATCCCTTGTGATTGAAAAAAGCAGTGGTGCTCTTTATGGAGAGATCTGGGGTCAATAAGATGTACAATGTAAAGCATTAGATCAAAAACAAAAAAGAACAAAATTAATCTAATGCTAAAAAAATAAAAATAAAAAAAGGCCTGGTTTACATTGGTCCAAAAACCTGAAGTGAGATAATGACGTCGCTCTGGTCCTCCTAGACCAGTGATTCTCAACCTCTTTTCAGGCAAGGCCCCCTTTAAAATTATGAACAGTCTCGAGGCACCCGATTCTAAAATGTAAAAAACTATTCTAATAGTTTTGCATAACGCAGCAACATCCACACATGTAGGGCACCTAACGTTGAGGTGATTTTTTTTCTTCCAAAAAGCAAATACACTTTTGCATACTGGTACTGACTAGTATTCCAGCGTTTCTCTTCTCCATTTCTCACCATCAGTCAGCTAATGTGACCCCAGTACTGAGGGAGAGGGGCAGAGGAGGGTCAAACAAGGATGCTGTGGAGGCGACAGACATCCTCCTTATCAACGGATGACACCATTGGTTGTGAGGATGCCATGTGCATAATGAAAACCTGGGGCTGTGTGTAACTAAAAATGGGAGGCTTCATCCACCTGTTGGCTTGTATACAAATTTAGATGACTTTTTAGGCATTTTGCCAAGGCACTCCTGAAGGTGCCTGGGCACCCTGGTTAAAAAAAGTCTGTCCTAGACCATAAAGATGAGCGGGGGCCATCTTTCCTCCACCTCATCTCTGTTACCAGCCACCGCAAACACCTGATCGGTTCTCAGGGCAACCAATCATCCATGTAAGCAGTAAGCCTGAAAACCAAAAAAACAATATGAAGCAGGAGGGGGGTGATCGCTGACACCGTTTCAAAAAGTGATCCTGTGCCATATCCGCCACCTGGACCACTTTCGGTTAGAGAAAAAAAAATACTAAATACCGGGGTTATGGCATATTACTGCAGCCATAACACCGGTTTTGCACTACTGACTGAGGGCGTCATTTGTCTATGGCCTGGTCGGTAAGGCCACTCCCTCTCCAGCAGCACACATGCCTTTTCTTAAATTCTAATATCCTGACGCAGGACTGAAGAAAGTATGCAGGGACTTCCAGGTATGGGGGAATAACACAAGTTCCTCCTGTGATAGAACTACTGCGTGTTGATTGGCCCAGGGCTGTCACATGGAGACAGCTCAGTGCGAGATCCAGGGAGAGATGATCCAGGGAGAGCTTACACAGGGATGGCTATTCTCACCTACAGGGGATGAGTTTATAGATGGGAGGCTTGTAAAGGGTGGTCACACCAAATTTGACTTTTGGTCATTTACTTTCCATTTTGTTAACTGATAAGAATAGAAGTGTTAATTTATTTCTGAAAGCAATCTTCATTTACAGCATTTTTTTTAATCACACCCGCCTAAAACTTTTGTAATTATATATATATATATATATATATATATATATATATATAAATAATTTTTTTTTCCTCTATCTGCAACTAAAAATATATTTTTCTTTATTTTCGATTAATCGGTTAATAACCTTAAAAAAAGTGTGGTGTATAATTTAGTTAAAATGTAAAGTTTAAAGAAAAAAAAAAAAAAGGCAATTTATTCTTAAATATCTCTATGCAGTGGTAAATATAAATAACCAACTATATGGTTAGGGAGCAAAATCTGTAATCCATTCTGAGAACAGAACGGATATACTGTATATACACTATTAGAGGAGATATATTATTAGAGGTTGAATCTGGTAAAAACTGTAATATTATATGCTGTCCATAAAAAAAAAAAAAAAAGGGAACGTTCGTTCAATATTCTAGTCATTAGTGTTAGTGGGGACCAAGAAGTTTTCTGACAGTGTATGTGGGTTTTCTTTCAGAAACTACATTAATTTTACAGAATGTTAAAAGCAAGTGAAAATTTCAAACAATATTCTTTCATTCAGCGAATATATATCTCCCTTCAGTGCTCCTAGCCCCTCCCTCCTGTTGAGTGCTCCTACAGCAAGCAGCTTGCTATGGGGGCATCCAATCCGAGTCATAGCTCCCCAGGTCCATTCAGACACAGAGCCCTGACCCGTCCCCTCTGTCCCCCGATTGGCCAGCCAACTGACAACAGCGGCAGCCAATGGCGCTGCTGCTGTGTCTCAACCAATCAGGAGGGAGAATCTCGGACGGCTGAGACACTCGTGGACATCCCTAGACAGAGAGGGACCTCAGGTAAGTGTTAAGGGAGCTGTTGCACACAGAAGTCTCTTTATCCTAATGCATCATTAGGATTACAATCTTTCTGCCTTTACAACCCCTTTAAATGGCGTGTGAATGGAGCCTAAAGGAGGTTGTAAAGGCTGAACATTTTTTAGGGCACTTTCATACTGAGGCGTCAGCAGTAAAGCGTCATTATTAGCAGCGCTTTACCGTCATTTTAGCGGCACTTTTCGGCTTTTCTAGTGGCTGAAAAAGGGTTAAAAGCGCCCCAAAGCGTCACTACAGCGGCGCTTTGCCGGTGATGCCCATTGATTTCAATGGGCGGGGCGCTTTAAAGCGCCTCAAAAGATGCTGCTTGCAGGACTTTTTTTAGCGTCTTGCCAGCGCACCGTTTCGCACTGGAGTTGCAGGAGAGGCACTTTATAGGCACAGACGCCCCAAGCACCAAAGTCAAAAGTCTTGGAGTCATTTTTGAAATGTCAATGGATGCACAAATTGGATCAGTAGTCAGCGGATCTCACCACCTTCTTCGCCTGCTACGCAGACTCATCCCCTTCATTCCTAAAGAGGACAAAGCAGCAGTAGTTGGAACAATCATTAACTCCCGACTCGACTACGTAAACTCCCTCTACGCCGGACTACCTAAATACCAGATTGCACGCCTACAACTCATCCAAAACACTGCAGCAAGACTGATAACAGGAAATAAAATCTTGGGAACCCATTTCCCCATCCCTGAGGAGCCTACATTGGCTAACCATAAAGGATCGGATCACATTCAAGACCCTCTGCCTCACCCACAAATGCCTACATGGAAACGCGCCTCAATAACTATGTGAGAAAATAAAACGCTACACACCTAATCGCAGTCTTCGATCAACCCACCAAAACCTACTCCACATTCCCAAATCCCGCTACAAATCAAAGGGAGAACGAAGATTCACAGTCCAAGGACCACGGCTATGGAACATTCTACCGACCAACATCTGTATGGAAGAAAACCATCAGGCCTTCAGGAAGAAACTCAAGACCTACCTCTTCTAGCAAGCTGGACCCACAGGATGGATCAAGCGCCTTGAGGCGATTCAGTTCCCATTTGCAGCGCTATACAAGTCATTCATTCATTCACTATAGCCCCTTTAGTGTGAAAGTAGCCTTACCAAGAACTCCTCCGGGAATTTTTATTTTTTTTTATTCCCATGCAGTGGGGCTGAGCGGAGAATTACTTACAAAATCAGCCGATCCTCTAAGCACAAGACCGGTCCCTAACGCTCCTGCGCCCCCCCCCCAGCCACACGCTAGCGGTCTTCTGCATGTACTGTCCCTGATGTCATCATGCCCATAGACTGGCTCTGGACATGAGGACAGCAGGAACAGTTCACCACTGGACACGGGGGAGCACTGTTTTCCAGAGGATTGGGTAAGTATTGTCTTTCTGAGCACCCCTGAACAAAACAAGCAGTTAACCCGGAATTTTCTTTTTTCGCAGAGCTCTTCTTTAATGCGTTCCCTGCACTAATGTAAAACAAAACGCCTCAGTGTTTATATTGCCCCTCCCCCAATACTTGAGTCCTCACTCAATCCAGAACTGTGCCGGTCTATAGCAGTTCTTTACTCACTGCCTGCATTCACAGGACAGAGGCAGCAGTCAATCAAATCCTGTGAGCAGAGATTGAGGCAGAGCTGCACTGTGTGTGTCTATAGGCACATGGTTCAGCTACCTATGGTGGCGCACGGATAAAAGAAAAAGCCAAGAGCGTGGGTAGGGGGAATCCTAGAAGAAGAGGTTTGGGGCCACTCTGTGCAATACTACTGCACAGAGGTGGTCAGTATAACATGCTTATTATTTATATATAAAAAAAAAGAAGCCTTACAACCTCAAAGTACAATGTTTATGCCCTGAACTTCTCTTTAACACCTTCCTGCCCAGCCTATAGCAGATTGATGGCGGGGTGAGCCTTTCATCCTGAGTGGATGTCATATGATGTCCTCTCAGATGGCACCGCGGTCTGTCCCCAATGGATCACTATACCAGCCCGCTGCCAATATCATGTGATTGCTGTTACCAATCACAGCAGATCACATGACAATTGTAAACAATGGATAGCTTCTTTTCATGCCATATTTTGTTAACAATTGTGTTGCTAGCTGTTATTGGTCACAGTGATCACATGGTACAGACAGGGCCAATCACAGACCATATGTGCCATGTGATTAGCTTTGGCTAATCATTACAAAAGACACTGAATGAGTCAGTTTCATTCAGTAAAAATGGTTGCTTATACCAGCATTGGTATAATGTGTGTTATATGTGTTAAGAAAAAAAATACACACTGTCAACAGTTAGTGTCCCTGATCACCGCCACACCAGTTATAATGAGAACACTGTACTGCACTGATGACTGTATGCAAAAAAAAAAAAAAAAAAAAAAAACAACATTTGAGGGAAAAAAACAAAACAAAACAAAACAAAACAAAACAAAACAAAACAAAACAAAAAACAAAACAAAACAAAACAAAACAAAACAAAACAAAACCCCTCTCGCCATGCCTCTTACTGAATACCTTGAACTGTCCATTTTCCAAAAAGAGGGGTCAATTGGGGGATATTTCACTGTTCTGGCATTTTTCGGGCCTCAAGAAAGGAGATAGACCGTCAGTACATAAAGATTTATCAATTTTCAGATCTATACCATAGTTTGTGGACTCTAACTTTCCTACATACTGTGTTTGTCTGTGTCCATGTGGGAAAGTGAGTCTAATAGGAGTGGTTTCATAATTATCAATTAGCTGTGCACCTCCAGAGCACTAATGAGCTAAGCTGCTGGGCCTGCAACCCTTTAGACGCAATTTCCCATTGGAAGTAGCTCACCAAAAATGACATTTTTGTTGCAGGGGATGCCTGAAATCTGACTTGTATCTTAGGGCAGACTTCTGGGAAAATCAGTGAGCCAAACACATAAGCAGGAAATGTTTCTGGGGGGCAGTCTGTACATATCCTGTGTACAGAACACCTCCAGGTAGCCATATTGCATTTTCAAAAAACGACAGTGGCTGCAGATTAAAAAGGAAAGGTAATTTTTAATAACATTCAATTACAATATGGACTTGTACACGCTATATTACTTTTTCTTTAATTGCTATTTTTCCCCACGAAAGTGGAGTTACTCTTTAACCACTTGATGGACTTGTCTTTTTTTCAAACTGACTATGTAACTTAAGGACCGCGCTTATGTACTGTGGCAGGGCGGCCCTTAAGCGCAAAATCATGTACCTGTATGTCATCGCTGTTGTCGGCTCTGGGGTGTATGCGTGCCCCGCCGGAGCCGTGCTTCCGATGTGATTGGACACAGCAGGAGCCAATCAGCAGGTCCAGTGGTCGCAATGCCCTTCGGCCACCCGCCATCATTCAGAGGAGAGACAGAATGGTGGTCTGCCTATGTAAACAAGGCAGAGCACAGTTCCGTGAGGGAGGAAAATGGAGATCTTGTGTTTCGGCTAAACACAATCACGGATCTCTGTTTTCCTCCAGTGTCAGCATTTCCCCCAGAGTTAAAAAGCACTCCCTAGGAGCACACTTAACCCTTTGATTGCCCCTGATGTTAACCCCTTCCCTGCTAGTGTCATTTATACAGCGGCAGTGCATTTTTTTTAGCACTGTACTGGTGTCACTAGTCTCCAAAAAGTGTCACTTAGTGTCAGATTTGTTCGCCGCAGTCCTACAATAAAAAATAAATAAATAAATAAATAATCCCTGATCGCTGCCATTACTAGTAAAAACCAATAAAAAAAAAATAAATAAAATTCTGTAAAAATATCCATTTTGTAGACACAAATATTTGCTCAAACCAATTAATATATGCTTTTTGGGATTTTCTTTACCAAAAATATGTAGCAGAATAAATATTGGCGTAAATTGGTGAAGAAATTTGATTTTTTTTTTTTTATTGGATGCATTTTTTTTTTTCCAAAATTGTCGCTCTTTTTTTGTTTATAGCGCAAAAAATAAAAAACACAGATGTGATCAAATACCACCAAAAGAAAGCTCTATTTGTGGGAAAAAAAAAAAGGACACTAATTCTGTTTGGGTACAGCGTCGCAGGACTGCGCAATTGTCAGTTAAAACAACGCAGTGCCGTATTGCAAAAAATGGCCTGGTCAGGAAGGGGGTAAAACCTTCCGGAACTGAAGTGGTGGGGTGCTTAAATTGGCCCTGTACAGGCACAGCACAACATAACCTATACCCGAGGATGATCACAAAATGGAAAGTTACTTTCCATAAAAGATTTACAACATTTACACCTTCCAGCAGAAAATGCCCCACTTTATAGGACCAGAACAGAATAAAAACAGTGCGAGGCTCACATGGTACATTTTACAGCTTCTGGATTCCGGTCTTATTTGGACTTGGCCAGACATCTGCTACAAACCATAAAAAATCTATAAAAAGGTTTAGGAGGTGAGCAGGCGGGTGCTGTATTACTCCAAGTGGAAGTTTACTCGCAGTTTTACACTCCACGTGGGATAGTAAACACATGAAACACGAGGGAATACACGTTATGCCCGTCAACTTTTTTCACACTTTCCCTCATTGATTCACAATTTAACACTTTTGAGGGGAAAAAAAAAAGGGGACTCATTGGGACTATTAAAAAGGTGCTAGCAACTCCACCCTCATTAAAAATGACACAAACAATAAAACAAAATGCATTACAAAATCATGTTAAAAGAATCCAAGTAGAGACCCCATAATAAAAGCATTACCAACAGTAAAGAGAAAGGATGATCTGCTGACTGGGGGGGGTTCCACTGGGCCCCTTTAAAACAAATAGAAAATCAACACACACAGGGCATTTGCCAAGCTTCAAAAAAGCATCACTGAAGAATCATCGAAGCATCAAAAAAGCATGTTGAAGCGGTATAATGTGTGTTGAGGTCGGAGCAGGTGCAAATGAGACCCAAGTGTCATATCTGTCTGCTTCTGAAAAGTTTTCCCTGACACCAAGAAAGATTGACAGCCTCAGCTCTGCTTCTGCGTGGAGGGGGGGGGTGTCCCACCCCTCCAATCAGCCCTCAGAGCTCTCCTCACTGAGCTCTGCAGTGTGTAAATTCCACCCTGTTTTTTGAAGTCAGAGAGCAGCTTACAAATTCTGAACTTTAAATGGATGTAGAGAAAAGAAGACTGCAGATAAACAGGTACAACTTACGTTAGGGGGACTCGTTTCATCTGTGTATCACATGGGAATAGTCCCTTCACTGGGCATATGTAGAACTACAGGTCCCATGAGGAACTGCAAGACTGAATTGCAAAGGATGATGGAATCCCAGAAGAATGATGGGATCTTTAGTTTTACCATGGCTGGTGCTCTGAGATTGCCCATCCCCGTTATAAAGCGTTCTCCTGATTCAGAGATCGCCACTCATTCTCTGCCTGTCCTAGGTCAACAATGCACATGAGAAAAAATTTACATCTCTGCACGTCTCGCCAGTAGTGAGGCATTTGGGGCTTTTACTTATACAAAATAGTCTTGGGGCTGAAGGAAATAGCTGGTACTTCCAGGTATGGAGAGGCATGTGACCCCATGAGACCCCTACAATGAACTTATTTGCTCCATTACTACCACCACTGTAAGTAAGTACTTTGTTACATCAGTTGAATAAAGCATCACAGGCATCATCCGGCAATTCCCTGCAATGTAAAAGCCACCATAGCTGCTGTTTAGCCACTTGATTGCTTTTACAGGTGGCACCCCTCACCCCCTCCTCCTACTGCCCTCTGGTGCTTCTCTGGTCTGTGCCGTGCGATCAGGGAGCCGGAGAATTAATCTGCCAGTGGTTTACCATAGAGCTGGCCAGGGACCAGATGGTCCCTGGCCAGCTCTATGACACTCGGAGGCTGGAAGCGACGTCATGGCGTTACTTCCAGCGCCAGCACATGTAAACTGCCTTTTTTTGTTGGAAAGCCTGAGATAAATTTTTCATTTTTTGATCTCAGACTTTCCAGCATAGAGGGGAGATCTGGGGACTTATAGTCCCCATATCTCTCTGTAAAGAGGACCTGCCATGCCCTATCTCTATTACAAGGGATGTTTACATTCCTTGCAATAGGAATAAAAGTGACCAAAAAATAAAAAAATAAAAGAGAAAAGTGTGAAAAAAAAACAAAAATAAAAACACATTTTTAAAACGCGCATCAGTGGGTCACGCCCGCATATGTAAACAGCATTCAAACCAAACATGTGAGGTATCGCTGCGATCGTTAGAGCAAGAGCAATATATTTCTAGCACTAGCCCTCCTCTGTAACTCTAAACTAGTAATCTGTAAAAAAATTTAAAATGTCTCTATGGAGATTTTAAAGTACTGCAGTTTGGCACCATTCCACGAGTGTGCACAAGTTTAAAGCGTGACATGTTAGGTATCCATTTACTCGGCGTAACATCAGCTTTCCTATTCTACAAAATATTGCAGATTTTTTTCTTTCTTTCAATTCGTGAAAGTGCATTTTTTCCCCAAATTTTTTTTATAAAATCACGTTTGAAAAATTGCTGCGCAAATACCGTGTGACATAAGAAATTGCAACGACCACCATTTTATTCCCTAGGGTCTCTGAGAGAATAGATCTCTGTTCTGGGATCCCATCCTGAAGTGACAAGGCTCTTTCATAGATACAGTACAGTGTGTGTCACCCTAGGACAGGAAGGGTTTTATTGGCAGGATCACAAGGTTAGAAAAAGCCTGAAAAAAGAAAACAAAATGAAGCCACCACATCTAAAAAGAACTGGTAAGCTGCAATATGTTATTTTTCTTTTTGGGTCTAGATATGATAGGAAAATAAAACCCAGTGGGTAAACCATGCACCGACAACTGATAAAAAGCACGGTGCTGTGGGCAGTTCCTCTGAGTCTTATTTTGATCTAATGAACAAGGCCAGAGAGCACAGCACACACACGGCAATCACTTACCCATGTGTTATTGTTTCTCTAAACTCCACCTCCCTGGAAAAAAAAAAAAATATATATATAAGTGACCCGATCACAGAGCAGTTTACTGATGGAAGAAGGGTTCACCCAACCTAATGCCAGGGCAGTGCATTGGAGCAGCTTTACAATCCAGAAACACTGGGCAAAAATAAATCAGTGAATTCTTACGCTGATGTAGCATACCCTTTTAAATACAGCGCATCGAGTAAAATGGTATTAAACCCACTTTAAAAAAAAAAAACAAAAAAAAAAAAACTTGTTGATAGGGAAGGTATCTATTCTGCCATAAACGCTTCCTCCTGCCTGTCCCCTGTTATGTACACAGAGTCGTGCATGAACACCTCAGTGTACATTTACCGCTCCAATCTGTGCCACGGTGATAAGACTCCCATGTGCATTCTGGAGAGCGACGTCATCACAGCCCAGACATTCAAGTGGCGAAAGACTAAGCCCAGAAGGAAGATGGTGGTGCCCAGGACCTGCCTGATCGGTGACATTGCAGTACTGGGAGGATTTCTCCAGCAGGTATAAGTCTGCTATTATGTGCGGTGTGTACTAACACCTTAAGGCATGATGGATACGTTTCTGCCTGTATTTCTCAGCATTGAGGACACCATTGATCCAGACAACAAAATGCCCAGTAGTGACTGGTTCTCTTTAAAAAGATAAGTGCATTATTTACAAAGAATTCGCTCCGCCTTCAGTCTGTTCAATCACTTTAATTTTCTACAAATGCTCTTTTAATACTGGTTCTCTTTAAAATGTATGGTAACCCCTCAAAGTATTGTTTCAATGATACGTTCCTTTAGTAATAAACCATACAGCTGCAGAACAGTTTGCTTCCATGAGCTTGCCGCTTGGAACTACAGGACGCTGTGTTGATGCATGGCATGCCTGTAGTCCTGTAGTAAGGGGGCGTGTCTTGCTGCTGACACAAAACCTGGTCAGCCCTGCTCTTTAAAAATGGCAGTGCCCCCCTCCTTCCTCCCCCTCCTACACATTATTCTGCTTCAAGTTCTCCCTGCTGCAGTTAATCCCCTCCCATCCCAATTCAGTCCTGCTTTTGACTGACATTTGTCCTTCATGTCATTCGGTCAGTCCTCCCAGCTAAAGACACACCACCCAGGCAGCTCTGTTCTACTTGATTGACAACAGCTTTCCTTGTCACCCTCCCCACCCACCCCCTGCAGACATGCCTCTGACCAGCCTTGCTCTACCCAAACGGCAGCAGCTTTCCCCGCCATCCTACATGTCATACTGCCATCAGTCCTCCGTGATGAAAACACAATCCTTGGCCAGTCTTGCTCTACCTAAATGGAAGCAGCTTCCCCTGCTGTCCTACATATCATACTTGATTGGTAGCAGCTTTCCCCACTGTATTACATGCTATACTGCTGCCCATCCTCCCTGCTGCAGACACCCCCGCCCCCTTTTCCCACCAACCCTGTTCTAAATGATTGACATGAGCTTTCCCCACTGCTCTACGCATCTTTCTGCTGCCCATCTACCCTGCTGGAGACACGCCCCCTACTGCTCCAGACACACCCTCATTGCCATCCCTGCTCTACTTGATTGGACTATGTTCCCGCTCTCCTACAAATCATTCTGCTGCAGACATGCCGGAAAGAGTCACTTAAAAAGGAAAGAGGCCGTGCAGTCACATGACTGCTGCTGCAAAAAAAAAAAAAAAAAAAAAAAAATAAGGAATACAAATGATTTTTCTATTTAAAAAAAAAAAAAATAAATAATTGTATTCCTTATTATGGGTTTTTTTTTTTTTTTTAAGGAATTGTATTATAGCTATAGAAAGTAATGGTATTTTGTGCCTTCAAACAACTTCATTAATATATTTTCATCTGTAACAAACCTTAACTAGCAGCAATTCGGTGACCATAAACTCTCATAGTAAAGATTTACTGACATTCCTTTACCAAACAGCTACAAGATAACAGGATGGACACAAGGGGCCCGTCCGGGCCATCATACAGAACCACAGGTGAGGACAGACAGTTGTAAAACTTTTATTTTTAGACCACGCACCCGGTTTCCCGCACTTCTCTGGTGATTCGGTAGTTCCAGTCCCGTAGATAATCATTCTCTTTATCGAACTCTCGCTCGTCCTCGCCGATGGTGACGGTCAGGCGCTTCTCCTCAAAGTCTGGCTCCTGTTCCTTCCGCATGGTGGCTTTCTTCAACACCTGAATAAGAAAAATGAAAGCTTGATTCAGAGACAGGACATCCACCTTCTACACAGACAGATCGAGACACTACACAGATCATAAAAGACAGCCGAAAATAACGACCTTCAATGTGGAGCCATAGCACATACTGACCAAATGGACCTTTTTTCTTTTTTTTTTTTTTTTTTTTTTAAACTGAACGATGCCCGCACTGAATTCTCGCATATGATTTAATGATGTTCATAGTAGTTTGCAGCCTCCCAGGATACCCATATCATGCATCCCAGGACTTCTCAAGGTACTCTACCTACTGTACATGCACTGCGGCAGGCTGTCCAGCTTCCTGGTCCTTAGACTAAATCTGCGATGACGCGTCACGGCACATACACTTCAACAGCGGGCCGGCTGCAAGAGCAGCCAGTTCCCAATGAGGTCAGAGAAGATGATGGTCTGGTGTAAAAAGTGAAGCGTCAGATCCCTAGAGAACACCTCTGGATACACTGAGTGCGAGTATAATTTTTGTAGACGGCTCAATGTAAAAGACCGGAAAAAACAGGGGGGGGGGTGGGAGTAAAACATTCCCTAGGTACAACAAGCATAGCACCTCTCACAGCTATTGGTTTTCTCTGCCATCAATCATTTTTGCTCTTCGTAATGGGCGGAAATAATATTTAGGGCTTACATAAGTTACAGTACTGCTCTTTTCAAATATTACCGTATATATGCGAGTATAAGCCGACCCGAATATAAGCCGAGGCACCTAATTTTACCACAAAAAAACTGGGAAAACTTATTGACTCAAGTATAAGACGAGGGTGAGAAATGCGCAGCTACTGTAAGTGGAAAAGAGGGTCAACAATACCCATTTGCAGCCATAGGTCCTCTGAACTTCAAACTCGGTAGTTAAGGGTTCCTAGATGGCCCCTAGCTGCAGCCAAAATTTGGGGTCTCTGGACCCAAAGGGTCCCGAAATGACATTGCTGCAGATGGACACAGTTGGCCGACTTTGGAGCTCTGTATCTCAGGGCCACTTGGTGCTAGGAACCCCAAATTTGGTGTGCAAACCCAGTGGAACTAGCACCAAGTGGTCCCGAGATACGGCCCCAAAGTCGATTCGGAAAATGTCAAGCACTTTTCTGCAGCAAAGAATTACATTTTCTGAACCGACTTTGGGTCCCCGTATCTCAGGGCCACTTGGATCTAGGAACCCCAGCTTTGGTTGTAGTGCTAGTTCCACTGAGTTTGCATACCAAATTTGGGGTTCCTAGCGCCAAGCGGCCCTGAGATACAAGGCCCCAAAGTCGGTTCGGAAAATGTAATTCTCTGCTGCAGAAAAGTGCTTGACTTGAGTATAAGCTGAGGGGGGCATTTTCAGCACAAAAAAAAAATGTGCTGAAAAACTCAGCTTATACTCGAGTATATACGGTATATGAAAGAAGACATCCCTGACATCTGTGTAGATGTGCATGCTCCTGACCTGTCCTCCCAATGTGCTTATCAGTTGCTTGATTAGTGTAATTAAAGCAGATCTCCAGCTTTTAGTGCAGTTTAAATAGTTTGTTTTGACCAAGCAGGTCAAAACTATCTATTACCTTCAACACATGCAGCGGCTGGGAGTGCTGTATAAACTGTATGTAGCCTCAGCTACATACAAGATACAGTTCTGTGTTCTGGTGGAACTTCCCAACCCCCTCTGGGAACACAAGTCAGGCTGAGCGCTGCTCAGCCATTCACGAGGAGCTTTGTAATCTATGAATGAATACCAAGTTTCCTTTGGCTGTGTTGGAGATCAATACATCATCCACCCATCTAATAAGCTCAGCCAGAAGCAGCTTTGTATCCATTCATAAAATACAAAGCTTCCTGTGAATGGCTAAGCAATGCTCAGCCTGTCCAGATTTTGTTCCGGGGGTGGGTAAGGAAGTTGCCATCTCACTGCTAGAACACAGTGTAATGTATGCAGCTGATGATACATACAGTTTATACAGTGCTCCCAGCCCCTGCATCTCTTGGTGATAATAACAGTGCATTTGAACCAGTGTTGTTCAAACAAACTAGTTAAACTTCACTAAAAGCTGGAAATTAGCTTTAAAATAACTGATCAGTAGATCGCACTGCTAAAGTCTGCACAATCCAGTGACCAGCAGAGAGAAGCATGCACATGCAAAGGGATGCCAGGGATATGTTTTTAAATAGTATGCTCAACACATGGTGCTATGGCATTTACAGGAGCCCGTTGGTCACTCCACCCAAAAAAAAAATAAAAAATAAAAAAAAAGGATCACGCAACTGAGCAAAGGCCAGCAGACAGATCCAGTGATGACACCATTGGGTATCCAAAGAGGCGGTGCTTACAGCTGTGTAATCAGAATAATAGATTTAAGGGATACTCCACCTCCTTAGCATGTCTGAGTCCTCTCTCCCAGGCGCTCTCTGATGGTGGTTCCAGAATCGGGGGAGGAAGAAGCTCCTCGGTGACCGGAGCGCCCTAAAAAAGACAAAGATCATATGTGTTACAACCCACTTCAGATTGAAGCTGTAAACCCAGGAACAAATGACAGCAATAAACCAATAGAAGGCCAGAGATACGCACATGGTGCTCTATTAGTATTTGGATATCACAAAGATGTCAGACCCATTCTATTTCCGGTAATAGGAGAGCAATCATCAATCAACCCTCTCACAAAATACAAACCTGATGTACCAAGAATCTCACAACAAGACCCCTAGCAGCCAGACCAAAATCCACCCTGAAGGTTGGAGTTGTGGCTACAGGGAAGAAAATTAAGTTCTTGGGAAGAACACATTTATTTTCAGTGGTCATTTTACTTGCTGCCATTTGAAAACAAGTTCACCTAAAAAGGACCACTCCTAAAAGTGTCAATTTACGGTTTGGTAGCAGCTGCAAAATGAAACCTCCTGATAATCTATCGCTAGGGAACTTTATTGGTGAAAGCTCTGTGCCGAGTTCCTGGCTCTTTACACCTTCTCTGCCCATTGAGGGGTTCCCACCATCCCTGTACTGAGTTCCTGGGTCTGTACACTTTCTCTGCCCATTATGAGGGGTTCCCACCATTGCTCTCCTGAGTTCCCAGGTTCCTACACCTTGCCGTGCCCATTATGAGGGGTTCCCACCATTGCTCTTCTGAGTTCCCAGGTTCTTACACCTTGCTGTGCCCATTATGAGGGGTTCCCACCATCCCTGTACTGAGTTCCCGGATCTGTACACTTTCTCTGCCCATTATGAGGGGTTCCCACCATTATTCTCCTGAGTTCCCAGGTTCCTACACCTTTCTGTGCCCATTATGTGGGGTTCCCACCATTCCTGTGCTGAGTTCCCGGGTCTGTGCACCTGCCGTGCCCATTCCCATCATCCCTTAACAGTTCCCAAGTCTGTACACTCCCTTTCCTCATTATGAGGGGTTTCCCCTATCCCTTTACTGAGTTCCTGGCCCTGCACAGTTACTGCTGTGGGAACACAAAGGTGAGCAGGGACCCACAAAACTGTCAGGGGGACGTTGACAGAGGAGGGAGAACCCACTCTTGGAATGGGGGAAAAAAAAAAAAAAAAAAAAAAAAAAAAAAAATCGATAAGCTGGAGGGTAATCAATAACTGAAAATATCATGTTGGGGTGGAATAACACTTTAAACAGTCCTGAAATGGGTACTGAAGAACAAAGAAGTAGAGAGTTATGCAGCTATTTTCCAATCACATCACAACTTACCCAAGGGTTCTGAGGCAGCTGTACCCCACCGGGGGCTGTGCCATTGGCAGAAAATGGGTCAGGTTTAGAGATCAGCGAATAATTCCCCTTATCGTTCATGCCAGGGTGTATGAACCGACAGCTCATTCCCCATGTGCAGTTCCCTGGAAGACACAAAATCAGGTCATGAAAATTAGACAGAAGATAGTCACCTTTGTGGACTCGTTCAATAAAGTAGAATACAACTCAGAGCATACTGGAGTTTGGCTAGCTTGGGTTTATATCTACTATAACCAATTGTGGACACTGGGCACACTGCCCACTTCCAAGACAACTTCATGAAGTAGTATATACTGTTCATTGCAGCTTCACTTACTTACTGGCAATTCCCGCCTGTCAAAATGACAGCCTCGAGTTGTTGGGTAAATACAGCCACTGTAGAAGCTGCTGTCAAAGCTGCACTCCGGCGTTGTTCTAAAAACTACCTTTGCAGTGGGTCTCCTGCTCCTCGAAAGGAAGAAATGCTCGACAAGTCTGGTGGTTACAGGAATAAGGTGCAATTCTTACTTCACTCCAGCAGTCCCTGGCACTCTGCTATTCTTTGAGGCTCCAGGGTGTAGGCGGGCCATCGCTATCCTCACATGCAATGCAGGGCTATTGGCCTGGCATTGCACATGGTAAATTCATCCTGCAACTGCCGGCCGGAACACCAAAGAGAAGAGGCTGGGGGGGGACCAGTTGCATAGATGGAGGAAATAAAGGTAAGTATCACAGTATTAAAAAATTAATCTAAACAATAGACTGAGCAGGCAAGCTATTAAATCGCAAAAAAGAGACATGCAAGGTCTCCTCTGCAAAATAATACACCTATCTGCCTGGCTACAGCGGCTGGCAGTGATCGCATGTAAAAACCCTGGCAGGCTGGTTGTACTGAAGTTGATCAATCATTTTTTCCTGCTGAACTGGTCGAATTATCTATCAGTCTATGGCTGGCCTTGCATCTCCGGCACAGTTCCTGTGCGCCAGGATGACTGTTATGTCATCCCGCTCCACCTGGTGGAGGTGTCTGGAGATTGGCACATGGGAAGAAGATGCCAGCGCAGGAAAGGCACCCATGCCATTCAAGAGGAAGTAACTTTAGTAGGGCTGCAACTAACGATTTTCATAATCGATTACTTGGACAATTATTGTTTCGATTAATCGATTATTCGGTTAATAACCTTAAAAAAAAGTGTGGTGTATAATTTAGTTAATGTGTAAGTTTTAAAAAACGGCAATTTATTCTTAAATATCTCTGTGCAGTGGTAAATATAAATAACTAAACTATATGGTTAGGGAGCAAAATATCGAATCCACTCTGAGCATAACAGACAGAAGAGATATACTGTATATACTATTAGAGGAGAGATCTACAGTATATACTATTAGAGGAGAGATCTACAGTATATATTAGAGGAGAGATATACAGTATATACTATTAAAGGGTGAATCTGGTAAATATCATCAGAATCAGTGATCACATTTTTTTTATTAAAAACCAAAAACAATGTCTTACTTCAAAAAAAAATGTCATTTTAAGAACGTTCGTTCTTTCATTCAGTGAATGTACAAAGATTTTTCGTCTGAATATTCTCATCTGAAAATTGATCCGTGTGGCCAGCATAAGGCTCGGTACACACCTATGCAGTTTGCTTTTCATCTGTTTCTGCAGTGCTTTTTGCTGTGCGTTTTGATTTTTGTGCACGTGATTTTGCTGCGATTTGCAATTTGGCCTATAGCAAAACGATGGCCTGGCAGGACTTTCGTCAATCCGGGTAGATGTCATGTGATGTCTTCCCGGATGGGGTCACAATGCAGCACGATTTGTCAACGGACACAGCCAATGACTGATCAGTGTACCGGCCCACTGCCGGTACCATGTGATCACTGTAGCCAATCACAGCGGATCACATGACAAATGCAAACAATGGATGGCTTAATTTCATGACATCCATTGTGTACAATTGTGTTGCTAGCTGTAAATTGTCACAGTGATCACATAGTACAGACAGGGCCAATCACAGCCCATCTGTACCATGTGATTGTGACTGTGGCCAATCACAACAAAAACTGAATCAATGTCATTCAGTAAAATGCTTGCTTATAACAAATAACATTCATTGCTATAAACAATCATAATGTGTAAAAAAAAAAAAGAAAAAAAAAAAAAAATACAGATCACTTCCCAGATTAGTGCAATGTTACAATGCTACCACTTTTAATGTTGGTAACATATTGCTGTGGTCCCCCCCCCCCCCCCCCCTTTTAGTAATTTCTTAATTTTTCAAAAAATTGCAACTCTAAAAAAAAAAAAAAAAAAAAGAAGGAGAGAAAACGCTCACCATGCCTCCTACTTAGGCTGTCTACCAGAAAGGGGTCATTTGGGGGATATTTGTACTGTCCTGACATTTTGGGCCTCAAGCAATGAGAAAGGCAGTCAGTACATGAGCATTGATTTTTGTATATATATGCAGAATAGATACTTGATTAGAATGTATTTTTTTAAACAAGGTCACTTTACACACCAAAAAACAAAATAGAAATTTTTTATCTGAAAATAAAGTAATACAGATATTGCATTGCAACGTTCTCTTAGGTAATGACAAAGATATTGCAGAATAAACAGCTCATAGCAGAGTAAAGTTGCTTTGCTCCATAGGAGGGTGTACAGGGGTGAGAGGCGAGCTGGTTAAGTCATCTGTAAAACAGGCAGCACACAGCACGTATTAAAAACCCAAGGGAAAACCCGCTGCACGTGGCCCCAGGAGCTTACACTCTACAGATCACAAGCAGAAGATGTTTTTGTTTGCCTTTTATTGCTCATGCATGCCTGTCGCAAGTGAAAAAAAAAAAAAACCCGCTCCCTGTACCAAGCGGTCATAAGACCAGCAATGGCATGCTTGCAAATGACGCTTAGAAATAAATAAATACAATTGGGAAAAACCAGAGTGCAGCAATTAAACAACACGCCCAGTGCTGCTTAATTCACTGCAAATGAATGAGAGGAAGTGACAACAATGTAATCTGTCCTCCCTAGTATACAAAGCCAGCAAGGACTCTACTAAAAAATGTGTAGGGCGGGGAATTGGACAGAGAAAAAAAAAAAAGAAGGGCAGGACTAACCTGAAGATCTCACCTGCTTAACCCCTTCCCCACTAACTACTGGGGATATTTAATCCTTTCGCTGCCAGAGACCATTATTTTTTTTGCTCACATAATAAGTGTGTATTGTGCATTTTATACATATACACACACACACACACACACACACACTATACTGTCATAAGTATTGGGACGCCTGCTTTTAAAGCGGTTATATACCCGCTGGCTTTTTTTTTCCTACACCTGTAAGGGAAAAGGCATAATGAGCATGAGATACTTGCCTTAGAACGAGGCGCCGGCATCTCACCCGGTCCACGCCGAGGGAGCTGACATTTCCCCTCGGCGTGTCTTCCGGGTATCGCGGCTCCGGCGCTGTGAGTGGCCGGAGCCGCGATGTCGTCACACGGGAGACTTCTGTCTGGCAAGCTCCGGAGTTTGCCGGGCTGTCAGCCGAGAATCCCCTGTGCGCATGCGCCGCTGCAGTCAGCAGCTCATTGCGAGGGGAATATCTCCTAAACCGTACAGGTTTAGGAGATATTTTTTTTACCTACAGGTAAGCCTTATTATAGGCTTACCTGTAGGTAAAAGTTAAAAAAAAAAAAAAAAAAAAAAAGGGGTATACAACCGCTTTAAAACACACATGAACTTTAATGGCATCCCAGTCTTAGTCCATAGGGTTCAATATTGAGTTGGCCCACCCTTTGCAGCTATAACAGCTTCAACTCTTCTGGGAAGGCTGTCCACAAGGTTTAGGAGTGTGTCTATGGGAATGTTTGACCATTCTTAGAGAAGCGTATTTGTGAGGTTAGGCACGGATGTTGGACGAGAAGGCCTGGCTCAGTCTCCGCTCTAATTCATCCCAAAGGGTTAAGGTCAGGACTCTGTGCAGGCCAGTCAAGTGCCTTCACCCCAAACTCGCTCATCCAAGTCTTTATGGACCTTGCTTTGTGCACTGGTGCGCAGTCATGTTAGAACAGGAAGGGGCTATCCCCAAACTGTTCCCACAAAGTTGGGAGCATGAAATTGTCCAAAATGTCATGATAGGCCGACACCTTAAAAGTTCCCTTCATTGGAACTAAGGGGCCAACCCGACCCCTGAAAAACAACCCCACACCATAACCCCCTCCAAATGATTTGGACCAGTGCACAAAGCAAGGTCCATAAAGACATGGACGAGCGAGTTTGGGGTGAAGGAACTTGACTGGCCTGCACAGAGTCCTGACCTCAACCCAACTGAACATCTTTGGGATGAATTAGTGCGGAGACTGCGAGCCAGGCCTTCTGGTCCAACATCAGTGCCTGACCTCACAAATGCTCTTCTGGAAGAATGGTCAAACATTCCCATAGACACACTCCTAAACCTTGTGGACAGCCTTCCCAGAAGAGTTGAAGCGGTTATAGCTGCAGAGGGTGGGCCAACTCAATATTATCCCTTTCATGACTAAGCCTATTTTTGACATTTGGTGTTTACACGTAAAAACCGTATTTTTTGCTAGAAAATTACTTAGAGCCCCCAAACATTATATATAATTTTTAGCAGAGAATCTAGAGAATAAAATGGCGATTGTTGCAATATTTTATGTCGCACGGTATTTCTGCAGCGGTGTTTAAAACGCAACTTTTTGGGAAAAGGGACACTTTCATGAATTTAAAAAAAACGAAACAGTAAAGTTAGCCCAATTTCTTTGTATAATGTGAAAGATAATGTTACGCCGAGTAAATAGATACCAAACATGTCACATTTTATAATTGCACGCACTCGTGGAATGGCGACAAACTACGGTACCTAAAAACCTCCGTAGGTGACACATTAAATTTTTTTTTACGGTTACCAGGTTAGAGTTACAGAGGAGGTCTAGTGCTAGAATTATTGCTCTCGCTCTGACGATCGCGGCAATACCTCACATGTGTGATTTGCACACCGTTTAGATATGCGGGCACGACTTCCGTATGCGTTTTCTTTGCTGCGCAAGCTCGCCAAGACAGGGGCGCTTTAAATTTTTTTAAATTTATTTATTTTAATATTAATAAAAAAAAAAAAAACACAATTTATCACTTTTATTGCTGTCACAAGGAATGTAAACATCCCTTGTGACAGTAATAGGTGGTGACAGGTACTCTTTATGGAGGGAGCGGGGACCGTTTTTTTAAAACCGGCGCCATTGGCAGCCGAGTAAACGGGAAGTGACGTCATGACGTCATGACGTCGCTTACGTGTTTACAATTAGGAGGTTGGAACAAAGCCGCTTACGGCTTCGTTCCAGACTGTCACTAGCCCCAGGAGGCGGCGGATTGTTGATCAGGCCTCCCAGTGGAACAGGAGGCCCGGGAAGAGCGGCGGGAGGGGAGGGGGCGTCCCCTCCCGCTCCTCCGGTATAACAGCTAAGCGGCTTTCAGCCGCATCGGTTATTATCGCTGGAAAGCCAATCGCCGGCTCTAAAAAACAGTACCGGGATGATGCCTGCAGCTGCGGGCATCATCCCGGTATAACCCCCGAAAGCCGAGTACGCACATCTGCGTACGCTCGGCGGCAAGGGGTTAAACCCTATGGACTAAGACGCCATTAAAGTTCATGTACGTGTAAAGGTAGGCGTCCCAATACTTTTGGTGTGTGTGTTTTATAAATCTTTTACATAAAAGTTCATTTAAACCCGAAAACAAGTATATTTTTCTGAAAGCAGAGGCCCTGTAGAATAAAATGGGTATTCCAATTTTTTTTTATATCACACAATATTAGCGGCATGGTTTCCCACATCTTTATTTCTAGTACACTCTAATTTTATTACACAAAGACATAACAAAAAGGGGACTAAAGTTCCTCTTTCATCATGAATGATATCTCTAGAGTCATTGCTCTCACTCCGATGTGTGTTGTAATACCCAATAGGTGGGGCACAAACCATTTGTCTACACATGACGCTCTCAGCTTAGTTCATATGTTTATTTGAACAAACTTTTGTTTTTTTAAACTTATTTATTCTTGCTATCAGAGTTTATCCCTCTGTGGTAGCATGGTGCAGGTGACAGGTTCTGTTTAAGGAGACATCTATTAGACCCCCGAATGTCACCTCTACACTTTAATGAAGCTGCGCGAGCACAGACTGCACCAGATCAGCAGATTACCTGAGCATAGTGGCTGGAGATTGAGAGCTGTGAACCTGTAAGGGCTCAAAGTTGAGCACCTCCAGGTTCATTCATCACAGGGGAGGTCCATGAACAGTTGTTCTTCTGCCACTCTCAATCCCAATTCCCACCATGGAGCTCCTGGGCACCCAATAGGGACAGGTGAGCCTGGGACACATGGTGGGGAGGTACTTACCCAGCATTTACAAGTGATTAGGAATATGATTTATCATTTGTGCGTCCAGATTCTCTGGATCTGTTTTGGGAGCGGTTTGAGCATGTATATAGGGACCAGCTGGACTGGAAGGGGCTTGTCCCCAAAGTTGTCTCATGTCAGCGCTTAAGGATGTGACTATCCTGACTAGAAATGAGTCTATACCCCCTGAGGATTTATGGGTCCGGTTGAGGAGGTTTGGTGAAACGTTGTGTCCCCTAAAAAAAGATAGTGGATGCTAGAGGAATCTGGACGGGTGGGTGGTCGGCGTCAATGACGTGGAGAGTTTGTGGGCATGTGGTCCAGCATTTGCCTTCCTCTGCCTTTATTGGTAGAGATAGGATTACTGTCTTCTACCCTGGTCAACCTAAGCTGTGCCATAAATGTGGAGTCAAGGGACATTTCTCCTCTGAATGTCCAGAACAGAAGTGTTCTTTGTGTCAGGAACTGGGGCATCTGGCGAGGGACTGTAACATCATTAAATGTAACCTATGTGATAAGATTGGTCACCCTTATAGCCGGTGCCCTAAGGCTTTGCACCAGAGTTAGTGGAGGAATTTTTCCGTCTGGATGGAGAAGAGTCTGGAATGGCGGAGGTTGTACCAGGGGATCGGTGTCTCTCTCCCGTCAGAATGTGTATCTGTGAGGCCGTCTGTGGTGTCCGTGTCCCCCAGTCTGTGGTTCCCCAGTCAGTGTCAGAAAGTGTGGTTGTCAAGTCTGTGTCTGCACCTATTGTTTCTCCTAGTGTAGTGAAGGCAGTGGAGGGTGCTGGACCAGCGTGTACGGTGGTGCCAACCCCTCCTCCTCAGCGTAGCAGAAGTGCGGATGGAGTGAGGGATGGATTGGATGATGGGGGAGGTGGGAAGGGCATGAGGGTGGCTGGTGCAGAATGCAAGGTGAATGATGTGGAAGTTGGGGCAAATGATGTGGAAGTTGGGGCAAATGATGTGGGGGGAGGGGTTAATGGCAAGGTTTTTGAAACGCATCCTAAAGGCAATTAAATCCCTAAATGTTTCTTAGCCTGGATTGTGTTTAAGTTGAGCTTCGGGGTTTGTAGTTGTCATTAAAATATGTTTCTTTCTATGTAATCTTGTCAGGAAACGGTTTTCTTTACTTGCTGATGCAAGCACGCTTGTTTTTGTTTAGTACAGGCATACCCCACTTTTAAGTACACAATTGGGTTTATTTACTAAAGCTGGAAAGTGCAAAATCAGGCTCACTTCTGCATAGAAACCAATGAGCTTCTAACCCCAGCTTGTTCAATTAAGCTTTGGTAATAAAACCCGGAAGCTCATTGGATTCTATGCAGAAGTGAGCCTGATTTTGTACTTTCCAGCTTTAGTAAATAAAACCCATTGTGTACTTAAACGTGGGGTATGCCTGTAGTTTATTTTTGTGTAAATATGTTTTTATTAATGAACTGTATGTTTGTGTGATTTTTTAATAAAAAAATTACAAGTGATCAGGCAGCCGAATCACTTCTACAAGCTGTCTTTTTTTTTTTAATAAGCTGTACTTTAGGATAATAAAATTATTACTGCTCGCTATTGTGCTCCTTGTGCGGGGTGACTGGTCTGGTCTCCGCCCCCCTCCTGTAGTGTTCTGCAGGCAGCCTGTAGGGGGTGGAGCTTGCTGGAATCCTCCCACAGCTTTTACAAGGTAATAGCGGAGTTTGTAAAGGTATTAGAAACGCACAAAGTGGATTTATATTCTTTGTGGCTATTAACACATTTGATTGAACATTTTTGTGCCTGGAGTTCAGCATTAAAGCAGCAATTCTTGAAGGGGGTGGGGAGCCTCCACTGCACCAAAAATCCACAACGCATAATGCAACGCTTCATTCTCTCCACCATGCTGGGAAAAAGGCTCTGATCACAGGGGTGTTATCTGAGCAAGACAGAAAATATTATCTTAACCCTGAGTTTATGAGGAACTAGTGAAAGGATGAAACAATAGGACAGTCATAGGAATGTATTCATATGTAAAACGCTGTGTGATCATCCCCTTCCTCCACCAACCACAATCCACCTTCTTAAGGATGCTGATGCAACACCGGACTGTTTGTATGGAAAAAAAAAAAAAATCCACATGTATTTTAAAAACAAAAAGGAGTGACACCAAGACAAAAGAACAGAAGAAAGTGTGAATCACACACAATGTTCGGATGAAGCTGCCAAGGATGCTGCAGGAAATGACATCACAGCTCAGGTATGTCCATACCATCAACATGTGACATCACCAACATAGACAACAGATTGCAGAACGAAACATCGGACTGTGCAATACAAGGAACAGAAAATGTATATATAAAATGAATTGCAACATTTGTGGAAATGATCATTTACATTTTACTTATATGTGTATGTGATCATCCTAGTGCAGGGAGCAGCAGCCTTCCATCTTAGGCCCCTTTCACACGATCGGACAGTTCAGGTCCGCCTGTCAGTTTTGACGGCGGACCTGAACGGGCGCTCCATGTTAGTCTATGGAGCGTCGGATGTCAGCGGAGACATGTCCGCTGACATCCGACCCGGTCCGATCCGCTGAAGAGCAGACGGATGGCCCTACGTCCAGGTCCGTCGCTGGCGGATCGGATCGGGGGAGATCTGACGAAAACGGACACGCTGTCCGTTTTCGTCCGATCCCTCCATAGGCGGCAGCGCCACCTGACAAGCCCCTCCCCGCTCAGTGAGCAGAGAGGGGCCTGTCATCCGCCAGCTCAGCGGAGATCAACGGACAGATCTCCCGCTGAGCCGTAGGACCGAGGCGGGATCCGTAGAAACAGAGTCCGCCTCATGTGAAAGGGGCCTAAGAGCAGAACTAAAAGCAGAACGTTTCTTCTCATTTTGGATGGAGTAAGGGAGGGTTATAACCAATCAGATTTTTTTTTTTGCCATCTCTATTCCACCGATTTCCCTTCACTTCCTGTCTCAGAGCCAAAAACAGGAAGTGAGAATAAATACTCCCGAAGTGAGGGAATACCCGGTTGTCATCAGTACTAGTGTTGCCATTGGAAGATTTCTCCTCTATACCTGTTCTGATAAAAATTTCTGCACCTCATACCCCCTCAGATCAGCCCCAATTCCCGCACCTTCACCCCTCAGATCAGACCCAATTTCCGCACCTTCACCCCTCAGATCAGACCCAATTTCCGCACCTTCACCCCTCAGATCAGACCCAATTTCCGCACCTTCCCCCCTCAGATCAGACCCAATTTCCGCACCTTCCCCCCTCAGATCAGACCCAATTTCCGCACCCCTCAGATCAGACCCAATTTCCGCACCCCTCAGATCAGACCCAATCTCTGCACCCCTCAGATCAGACCCAATCTCTGCACCCCTCAGATCAGACCCAATCTCTGCACCCCTCAGATCAGACCCAATCTCTGCACCCCTCAGATCAGACCCAATTCCCGCACCCCTCAGATCAGACCCAATTCCCGCACCTTCCCCCCTCAGATCAGACCCAATTGCTGCACCTTCACCCCTCAGATCAGCTGCAATTTCTGCACCTTCCCCCCTCAGATCAGACCCAATTCCCGCACCTTCCCCCCTCAGATCAGACCCAATTCCCGCACCTTCCCCCCTCAGATCAGACCCAATTGCTGCACCTTCACCCCTCAGATCAGACCCAATTCCCACACCTTCCCTCCCTTCAGATCAGACCCAATTTCTGCACCCCTCAGATCAGACCCAAATCCCGCACCTTCCCCCTCCAGATCAGACCCAATTCCCACACCTTCCCCCTTCAGATCAGACCCAATTCCCGCACCTTCCCCCCTCAGATCAAACCCAATTCTCGCACCTTCCCCCCTCAGATCAAACCCAATTGCTGCACCCTTCAAGATCAGACCCAATTCCGATACCTTCCCCCCTCAGATCAGACCCAATTCCCATACCTTCCCCCCTCAGATCAGACCCAATTCCCTCAAATCAGCCCTAATTCCTGCACCTTCAACCCTCGGTTCAGACCCAATTTCTGCACCTTTACTCCTTCAGATCATCCCAAGTCCTTCACCTTCTCACCTGATAAAAGATCACATGGGATTAACAAATAATTAAAATCTTAAAGCTGAACTCTGGGATAGTTTTTAATTTAGACCATACCTTCCTGCATGAAACACCAGTGTCATTTCCTCTCACTGTGTGGTGTCACTGGAACTACAATTCCCATCATGTATTGAGACTTGTAGCTGTCAATGGGTGCGAATGTGGACAGATTATTGGCCTGTCAATCAGTGTATGCCATTGTGGGTGAGACAGATCAAGAGTCTCCTGGCCTGTTAATCAAATTTGGCCACTTTAGTGTGTGGGACAAACTGAGTCCAAAATGCCTGAGATGTCGCTGATAAAGTATGAACTACAACAGGGATGTTACATGACCTGGGGAAAAATGTAGGCATAGCAGTCCCCCATCTTACAAAGGGGTAATAAGGGACAACTTAAGATGGTTCTAAAGCCTCAAGGTTTTTTTTACCTTAATGCAGGATCTCCCCCAGCTCCCCTTATTCTTACCCGAGCCCGATCTAATCCAGGGATGTGCACGAGAGCAGCTCTCATCACCGTCTCACCCCTCATTGGGCAAATTGATAGCCCAATGGCTCCCGCTGCTGTCAATCAAATGCTGTGGCGAGACACAGACAGGGCGGCTCGAGAACAAGCCTGCACGAGTGCCCCCATGGAAAGCCGCTTTCGGTAGTCACCGAAGAGGAGAGGCCTGAAGAGCCGGCAGAGGGACCCCAGAAAGGGAAGGAGGATCAGGCTGCTCTGTGCAAAACTTTTGCACAGAGCTGGTGAGTATAACAATTTTTTTTTGTTTTTTTTTTAATATAACGCACACGCGCACACACACACGGTTTAATGTTACTTTAAATGAGTTGTAAAGGCAGAAGGTTTTTTTTTTATCTTAATGCATTCTATGCAATAAGATAAAAAGCCTTCTGTGTGCAGCAGCCCCCCCAATACTTACATGAGCCCCATCTCAGTTCAGTGATGTCCACGAGTCCCTCGGCTGTCAGGGACTCTCCCTCCTGATTGGAGATACAGCAGCGGCACCATTGGCTCCTGTGGCTGTCGAAGTCAGTTGGCCAATCAGGAGAGAGAGGGGGTGGAGCCGAACGGCAGCTCCGTGTCCGAATGGACACACGGAGCCTCAGCTCGGGTGCCCCCATAGTGATCTGCCTGTTGTGGGAGCACTCGACAGGAGGGAGGGGCCAGGAGCTGCGAAGAGGGACCCAAGAAGAGGAGGATCTGGGCTGCCCTGTGCAAATCCACTGCACAGAGGAGGCAAGTATAACATGTTTGTTATTAAAAAAAAAATAGATAAAAAAAAAAAAAAAAAAAAAAAAAAGGAAAAGAGAAGACTTTACAATCACTTTAATTGCGGAAGGTAATAAAATGGTTTCAGCTTTAATGTGATGTTTAATAATGTTAAAGTATAAATTAAAAGGCAAAAAACTATTTTGTTGTTGCAAAGAGTGGAGAGTGATTAGTACCCAACAGATTTTTATTGCTTTCTGTGTGCCAGTTAAGGAGATTCACCCCATTTGTCCTGTTTACCATAGTCACCGAAAGTGAAAGGAAATCCCACATTTTGGGTTGTCTCAGAACAGGAATATAGGAGGAAACTTCCAATGGGGACATTAGTTCTGGTGACAACCAGGGATTCCTTCACTTTGGAGGGATTTCTTCTCACTTCCTTTTTTGGCTACGGGACAGGAAGTGAAGGGCAATTTAAAAAAAATAAAAACTGACAGGGGTTTCGACCCCCACTTACTCAATCCAAAAAAAGAAAAAAAAAAAATGTTGCCTTTAGTTATTTTTCAAGAGATCTTTTCTATCGGTCACAGCTCCGCCCCACCACAAAACATTTCAGTAACTGAAGTCTAGTTGTAAAAATCGCCCTAAAAGACTAATACAAAAATATGGGAACGGATGTAGAAATAGAGAGTGCAGCGCTGGACTTGACAAAAATATATGTGAGTGATAATAAATCAGTTAATCAATTAATCAAATAACAAACCACAGTGAATAATTTCCAATCATTGATAGAACAACAACAATTGGGTGCTCAAAAATATTATGTGTTAAAAAAAACAATACATCAAAAATGAAAATAAAATAAAGTCCAAAATTGTAATGTGTTATTCTATACAGGGCCCGGGTCAGTTTTCCAGCAGTGTGTCCTGGAGTATTCCCTTGATGGTCTACTTCTACTAAGCCTGGTTTGACCCCCCTGAGTAAGGGCGGTCACAGGCTTTCTGGTAAGCCTCCATTCCTTTACCATTTGGTGGTGGGCAGCACTATACAGTGGACAACTGACCACGGACCCTGTATAGAATATCAACACATTTATTTCAGGTACTTATATAGCGCCGTCAATTTACGCAGCGCTTTACATATATATTATACATTCACATCAGTCCCTACCCTCAAGGAGCTTACAATCTAAGGTCCCTAACTCACATTCATACATACTAGGGCCAATTTAGACAGGATTCAAATAACCTACCAGCATGTCTTTGGAGTGTGGGAGGAAACCCACGCAGACACAGGGAGAACATGCAAACTCCAGGCAGGTAGTGTCGTGGTTGGGATTCGAACCAGCGACCCTTCTTACTGCTAGGCGAGAGTGCTACCCACTACACCACTGTGCCGCCCTATCACAATTGTGGACTTTATTTTATTTTCATTTTTGATGTATTGTTTTTTTAACACATTTTTGAGCACCCAATTGTTGTTGATCTCCTATCAATGATTGGAAATTATTCACTGTGGTTTGTTATTTGATTAATTGATTAACTGATTTATTATCACTCACATACATTTTTGTCACAAGTCCAGCGCTGCACCCTCTATTTCTACATCCGTTCTTTGTGCCCTCATATCGGGGTTATAATTTACAGCAGCAGGACCTTTTTCACAAACCTAGCGCAATTCTTTCTTTTTTATTTTAAAAATATGGGAACGTCCAGGTGAAACGGAGACAGACCATTTTACATTTTTTTTTTCCAAATCATTGTATATTCAGGAGTTTCAAACAAAGAATAGAAACCGTACAGAGTTGTGAGAGATATATATATATCGATATCTATATATATATATATCTATATCTATATCTATATACACACACATATATACATACACATATACATACATACATACATATACACACACACACAGAAAGAACAGACAATGCCACCATCAAAGCAGAACTATCTCATTATCTCATCAGATAACATATACTGTATCAAATTGACACTATAGGTGTCTCCATCTCATTACTTAAATGGGGGGCAGGAGGGGGGGTAAGTTTTAAGTCCCCAAAACCATAAACAATTCAATAACAAATGCTAACAGCAAAAAATAAAAACCACACACACGAAAAAATTAAAAAAAAAAGCCAGAAGGAGAAAATAAAGGAATAAGGGGGGGGGGCTGGAGAATATAGACTGACCATAATAAATTGGTGCAATCAAGCTGGACGATAGATTTTTAAGGCTAGTCTCCACCTCTGTCATAATGGGCCAAAACCTGACTGAATGATTAAAATAAGGCATCATAAATAAGAAAAAAAAAAAAAAATCTCTTTAGACAGGCCTATAATAAATTCCACTCAATCTAATGAGAAAGGTGCCTGGGCCAGCCTATTGTGTACACTTATCCCCAACGCTGCAAAACACTGTCCCACCCCCGAGGGTCCCCTGCCCTGGTTGCTCCTGACATCTGTCTAAGGCCTCATGCACACGGCTGTTTCTAAACAGACATTTTTTTGTGGATTTTGGCGTTTTCTGCCTAAGCCCCTGAACACACCCCAATAAAAGCCGATGTGTTCACAGGTTTTTAGTGGCGTTTAGGAGCAGCAATGTGTGTATTCATTTCAATGGCCATAATAAATTTAAATTCTGGCCAGTGTAATAAATGAAAGCCCCAACGCGGCTAAACACACCCAAACATGTTTTAAAGATGCAGCTTCTGTCAGGAAAAACATTATTTACAATAAACCATGAGGCCTAAATACTAAGAAATTAAAAGGATGGGATTCACACACAAACAGGAGATCATGCCATGATTTCTGTGTCTGACAAACAAGACAATGTTTCGTTAACCACCTGACCTCCGGAAGGTTTTACCCCCTTCGTGACCAGGGCATTTTATGCTATTCAGCTCTGCGCTACCTTTACAACACTGTAGACAAATGCATTTTTTTTTTTTTTAAACACAAAAAGCTTTTTGGTGGTATTTGATTAGCATTGGAATTTTTATATTTTGCTATATAAACAAAAAACAAGGCCAAAAATTTTGGAAAGAAAAAAAAAATTTTTTTTCTATTATAAAACATATCAAATTTCTTCATAACTTTTACACTAAAATGTATTCTGCGACATGTCTTTAGTAACTTACTTTCCATGCGTTTTCGATGCAAGAAAAAAAAAAAAAAAAGGAAGAACAATTTTTTGGGGAAAATGAAGACATTTAAATTAGGATTTGTTTTTTTTCCCCCACATACTGTCACCAGTGCAGTACAGCATCATCAAATGACTGGTGTGGCAGTGATCAGGGATACTAACTGGGGACAGTATGTTAAAATTAAATAAATATAATGCTTTATTCTTTTTTACATTTTTTCTGTTTTTTTTTTACTATTTTCTTATTTTTTATTTTATTAATACTTTCATCAAAATAATTGTGTCACCATTGTGACACTGTACTACTCTGGGTTTTTTTTTTTTTTTTTAAACACACCGATTGGTGTTACAGTGATGAACACAGCAATATTTTGAACTGTAATGAGTGGGTTACATTCATAACAGCTGTGATTTACTATTGTGTGCTGTGATTATCCCACTGCTATCATATGGCACGGGGGTGCTGTGACTGGCCCAGGTACCATATGATAGCTGTGGGCAAATCACAGCATCATTATAGGAATCACAGAGATTATGAATGAAATTCATAACAGTTTTGTTGACATTGTGATCGCATATCGATCACACAATCCCCTGACTGCTCAAAGCGGCTAGGTACTGGAAGCCGCAATCCACTGCATCCATCGCGGGAGCGGCGCGCTGAGCTTCCCACAGGTGGATGACGTATATGTAAGTGATCTAACATGCCTGTGCCACCCTGCCCCAGTAAACTTAGGGTGGCCAGGCGGCAACCAGTTAGTTAAACACAAATGCAGATAAAAAAAAAACAAAAAAAAACAAAAAAAAAACACAACAACTTCTTGAGTTTTTCTGCAAATATAACCAAGGTGTAATTTATTCATAGGCTTTGTACTTGTTTACTTAGCCATGTCCAACATTCTCTGCCATTGAGCGCCCCACAGAAGATGGGGCTTAAGGCGACCATGTCACCACAGACAGTGTATCTATTGTCAAAACGTAAAATCACATCTTTACCACATTGTATGCCAATTATTTCCAGCCTACATCTATTAATCTGAACCATCTTAAAGTCTGTAAACTTTATGAAGATCCCTCACATATACTTCAATGAATTCTGGCGACACACATTCACTATGCCCTGGGAGTAGGCGTGGTGTGTCACACATTTCATTGAGCCTGCCTTCTGAGAGGAGGGGTTTCAGGAGGCAGAGTCAGCACAGGACTCGCTGCTTGCAGGCAGCAAGGTACGATGGGATATGTTATCCTTAGAAATGGTGGAGAAGCTGCAGGGAATCCAGAAAAATTGTGGAAAGATGGCCAGCAGACAGGCATGACACAAAAGGGGATTTTTCTAGTAAGCCCATTTTGGATCGTCAGTAATAACGATCGTTTGCATTGTTATGACACTGCAGATATCACAAAACAAAAAAAAAAAAAGTGTATGCTGCGACTATAGAACTTCTTTTAAATAGTATTACGAGGGGTCTTCAAAAAGTTTCCGCACCTTTATATTTTCGTTGGAAACAGCGAGGGCAGGAGGAGTAGTGATTGGTCATGTCTGAGAGCGTTATGTGACTAGTCTGTCTGGCAAGCCGGCTGACCTTGCAGTTGAGTACGAGTGATGTCATTTTAAATAAAATAGAAAAAAAAAAAAAAAAAGTTGAGTGCAGAAACGTTTTGGAGAGCCCTCGTAGATGAGATATTCTTACCTTTCATGAAGAATCGGCATGTCATTCGCGGTCTGGTTTTCCTGTCATTGGGATCCTTCACCTCCCCTTCCTCCAGATCATCGTCCTGAGAACATTGGACAGAAGAGATATTACAGGTCAGTACTGGCAGAAACATAACAAAACTGAGGATAAGAAAAAAAAAAAAAAAAAAGTAAAAACGCTCAAGTGGAACCTTCATTTTTTTTCTTTTTTTTTCTTGCCTTGGAGGGGTTAGAATCTTTGTGAAGTTTTTGTCAGAAAAAACATGAAAAGGTGAATAGCGGACCCCCTCTCCATCCCCCTGGTCCCCACCATACTTACTTCTGGGGATGCTGAGATTTCAGTGTCCCACAATCCCATCCACTTTCAATTCCCTGCTCTTCCGGGACAGATCAGAGCAATGCTCTGTGATAGTGCTGACCAATCAGAATCTCTTTGTTTTATCCCAGAAGCGCTGCATGGAGAAGAGGAAGAAAAGCAGCGATTTCAAATCACTGGACTGCTGGATGGGCTGCGGGGCACTGAGAGCTTGGCATTCCTGGAGGGGGTGGGGGATGGTTTTAGTCTTGGAGGGGTTCAAACTTTTAATGTTGCGTCGCACTTGGTTACATTTTCCCCACTTCCTTTATGATCAATGGGAAAGGAGGGAGGGGAAATCTTCAATACAAAAACAAACAAGTTTCATTGGAGTTCTGCTTTAAGTAATGTAAGCAGTGAATTAAATGTGTGCGTTTCTACTGTCTAAAACCTCAACTACTCTGACTTCTAAGTGAAAATAGTGACATCTAGTTGCACGATCAATATTGCCTTTTCGAGATACATTTTCCCGGGGCACCTTGGGTGACATCTAGTGTCGGAATTAGGTAACACAAGAAAGTAATTACTTGGCTCGAATCTGCGCTACACACCAAGAGAAAGTGTAACAATGTTTGCAGTAAACTACAGCAGGTATTGGCAACATTGTACCACAAGCAACATCCACAACAGATCCAGTGATAAGATCAGCTCATCAGTCAAAAAAGTTCCCACAACTTTGCCATGCAGCACACAGGGAGGAGCGCTCCTCTGCTACAAAAACTACAGAGCACAGCAGCTCAGAGTAATCACCTTCACTGAAGAGTAAACAAAGCATCACTCACAAGAGGAAACCGACATAGGACATTCAGGTGACTCCTCTACTCAGCCACTGGAGGTCCCCACTGAGGGTCAGGCAGGGTGGTAAATCTGCACGTCGTCATCTCTAAACCTGCCTGACCCCCAGGAGGAGTCAGTGCCCCGCCTCAATGTCCCTTGTAGAAAGTTTCCTTTTGTGAGTGGGATACTCTGATCTTAAGCGCCGTACACACGATCAGAAAATTGTACAGGAAATAGAGCTTTCGAGAGCCGATCAGGACAGTTCACCCAATATTATTCTGACATGCACGAAAAGATCATACGATTTTCATTTAATCAGTACAGCCATCGTTCGAAAATGCAATACAAATGCATTACAACACATGGTATCACTTCCGAATTTTTTTTCTGTCATGCGGGAATTTTCATGACTTTAGTAAACTCAGATTCGATCTGAGATTAGCATGCAAAAAAAAAAAAAATAAAAAACAAGAACGAAAAAACGAATGAACGATTATTCGTCCGATAATCTCATTGTGTGTATGGGGGGGGGGGGCATTACTTTCCAATTAAAGAAGCCAATATACTACACTGCTGTACTTTGTGAGGGGGGGCGGCCTGTGATGTAGAGGGGAGAGGAGAGGGAGATTGTGATGTGAAGGGGGACCGAGGGCACTGGTAAAAACAGAAAGGCCCATGATGACAAAACGGGGGGATGGTGGATTGATGTTAAAGGTTGGGGGGACAGCGATGTGAAGGGGAGAGCTATATGAAGAGGGGACCCTGGCGTAGAGGGGGCTGGAATGGAAGATGGGGGAGGGGGGCCAACTGGGATGTAAAAGAAACAGATGTACAGATGTGGGGGGGTAGGTTTGGCACAACACTGAGGACACCGATTTAAAAGGGGGGGGGGGGAGACACTGCTTTAAAAAAGGAGGGGGAACTGATGTGAAGTCTCTGGGACACTGTTGTGAAAGAGGAAACTGATGTAAAAGGATAGTACAAGAGTGATATGGGGGAGGAATTGAGGGCACTTATGTAAGGTGGGGGGAGGGCTAACTGCTGGGAGGGGGGGGGGGGGAATTTGGGGAGTGTTGCCTATGATCTGAAGGATCTGAGTCAAAGCACAAACACAAAATTCAGGCCTCTACTGAAAAGAGAACATTACTGGCCGGACATCCGTGAATTTAATTCAAATACCCCTGGCTTTAAAAATGGTGAAAAAATGAAAGGCGGTGTCGGCAAGGTAAAGTGACAACCCATACTGTGAGGGTTATTTCATACGGGCTGCAACGTTTACAAACACTTGACTTCACTCTATACTGGACAGCCGCCAGATGCTTTACCGCTTCGGCAGCTGCCCGTTGCTGACTGCGGTCGGGTTCGGTGTGGTTCATGACACAGAGCATCGAGCAGCTCCTTTTATTTTTTAACAAACTTGATTTGAAGGGCACAAAACATACACGTCAATCGTGTCGCTGGTACACTGTAGTACAGTTCCATGTGATTCTGTACGGTGCGCGGCGATAAAATGTAGCATATCTGCACTTTAGCGCAGCCCTAGGTTGTGTTGCAGTGTAAATGGAACATATAGGAGACAATTGTTTCCTGTGTGTCCTTGCGGTGAGACGTTTTACAATGCAGTAAAAACGACTGTCACTATAGTGTGAATTAGCACTTAAATATATGACATAGCTCATAACCTATGTCCTCATTTTATCCGCATATAAACAAGGACTTTGGGGGGGGGGGGGGGATGGGCTGAAAGACTTTGGATGATCTCACGATACCAGCACTGCCTAGACTAAAACAAGCAAATGACGAGATACTCTCTATTGCATTAAAGGTAAGCAATTCTATTTTTAAAAAGCTGAACACCCTACTTTACAATGCAGAATGTTAAATAGCTCCACCACCAAAGTAAAGGAGAAGGATAACCATCACAGAAAATATAAAGCCCAACTCCATGCTTAATGTCCCTGATTGGCTGAGGCGGAAAGAGAATGTCACAATGGGGTTGATTTACTAAAACTGTAAAGTGCAAATTCTGGTGCAGCTCTGCATGGGAGCCAATCAGCTTTCTTACTTCAGCTTGTTCAAATAAACTTTGACAAAAAACCCTGGAAGCTGATTGGTTCCTATGCAGAGCTGCATCAGATTGTGTACTCTCCAGTTTTAGGAAATCAATCCCTGTGTCTGCCTCACCCAGAGGCAGCTTTGTATTCATTCATAGAACACAAAGCCTCCTGTGAATGGCTGAGCAATGCTCAACCCAACTTTGTTCCAGGAGTGAGGTGGGAAGTCCATGTCCCACTGCCAGAACAAAGCCATGTATACTGTGTGGAGCTGAAGATACATATAGTTAAAGTGAAAGTCCAGTCAATAATGAAACATTTTCTATTAATTACAGTAAATGTAAAATATCTTTATCTTTGACATTATTCATTTTCTGTATAGCCGATTGTGTCGCTTAGAAAGTCTAATCAAAGCCAGACAGACAACCGGCTTCTTCTAGTTCCTCAGGGACAATCTTATAACCCCTTTCACACTGGGGCGCTTTAGCGCTAAAAATAGCACCTGCAAAGCGCCCTTAAAGAGTCACTCCTGTCTCTTTAGTGTGAAAGCCCCAAGGGATTTCACACTGGAGCGGTGCGCTGGCAGAACGGTAAAAAAAAGTCCTGCTAGCAGCATCTTTGGAGCAGTGAAGGAGCGGTGTGTATACCGCTCCTCCACCGCTCTTGCCCATTGAAATCAAATGGGCATCACAGCTATACCGCCAGCAAAGCGCTGCTACAACAGCGCTTTGCAAGTGGTTTTAACCCTTTTTCGGCCGCTAGCGGGGGTTAGAAGCGCCCCGCTAGCGGCCGAATACCTCCGCAAATACGACGGTAAAGCGGCGCTAAAAATAGCGACGCTTTACAGCTGACCCCACCCCCAGGTGAAAGGGGCCTACTTGTCCTTCCCTGATACACGCCCCCACAACTGCCCAGCCCCACCCCCCTCCCCTTCACAGATCTCCTCCTGTCTTCACAGCCTCATTTTGGATAGCAGTTTCTCCTGAGAGAGAGGGGAGGGCAGGCTTTGGAAATATGTTCTGTTTGTTAGAAACTAATATAGATTACAATGCAACATGCTAAAGATTTTCTACAGTGTACAACCACGTGGTTGTTTCTGCATGGCAATGTGATGGGCACTATGATGGCATGGAGTGGCACACGCCCAGCTGAGGGAGCTCCATGTGAGTAAGTTAGCTACAAATGAGTTTAAGGCTCAGTTTCCACTAGTGCGACTTGTCATGCGACTTTGGACAAGTCATGACAAGTCACAGCTCATTAATTTCAATGGCAAGCGTTCCCATCCATGCGACTTTGAAAAGGTGCCTGCACTACTTTGATGTGACCTTTGATGCGACTTTGTTCCAGAGTGTAAAGTTGGATCAAAACTGCACTCAAAGACGCACTTTAAATCGCACAGCTTTGGAGTCACACTAGTGGAAACGTAGCCTAAGGCTAGAGTGCGACTCTGGAGTGGGACTTTGATCCAACTTCACACTCTCTGGATCAAAGTCGCATCAAAGCATTGCAGGTAACTTTTCAAAGTCGCGGATTTTCAAAGTCACACAGATGGCAACAGGTGCATTGAAATCAATGGGCTGTCGCATGACAATTCATACTAGTGGAAACCAAGCCTTAGTCTACGTTTCCACTATTGCAACCACAAAGTTGCACGATTCAGAGTGCGACTTTGATGCAACTTTACACTCTCTGGATCAAAGTCGCATCAAAGCATTGCAGGTACTTTTTCAAAGTCGCATAGATGGGAGCCCCCCCCCCCCCCCCCCTTGTCCAGTTCCCTTCTCCTGTGCACAGCTATACTGTATATGTGCACTGCACCTCCCATCCCCCCTGTGTGGATGGGGCTTTTTATTTCTTCATTTTCTCATGAATTGGGATGTACAATGAAAGAACACTGGGTTGGAACCTGTGATCAGCTCCTCCCATCCTGTATACGCGCAAACTGGCTACACAGGAACAGTGTCCCTCCCAGGAAGTGATGTCACTAGCTTTCAGCAACCACAGCCACTGGCTGATTTTACTCTCAGAAGGAAGTAGAACTGAAATCAGGTGGCAGCACTGGATTCTACAAAATAAAAAGGTAGAAAAACTGGGATTTTTTCATTTTGAGACATAAGGCTGAACTTGGCTCACATTAATGATTGCAGGGTGAGAATTTAGGGTGAACTTCCACTTTAATACAGCATGCAGAGCAAGCACAGTAAATATTTTGTTTGGGCCAGGTTGACCCGGACAAGCTATTTAGAGTCATATTAAACCTCAAGCTATGCTTTAAACTCCAATTTGTTACCAGGTTGATATTTCATAAAATAAACTTTAAAAATTGTACTCACATCAATCTCCCCCTCATCAATCTCTCCATCATCCTCCTCTTTCTTCTTTTCCTTTGGAGCATCCCCATCTTTCTGGTCATTTTTTGCCTCCTTGGCCTCCTCAGGAGACTCATCTTTGTCCTTCTCGTCTTTCTCATCTTCGTCGTCACCACCAAGTTTCTCCGATTCGTCCTCTTGATTCAGGCCAGCTGGTTCCTCTGGGACCTCCTCATCGTAATCCAGTTCATGTTCATCCAGTTCCCGCATGACGGAGGAAGCCTCATCCCTCAAGTCGTCGTTGGTGTCTTTGTCTTGGCGGACAGCAGGAGAAGGGGGCTCGTCTCGGGTCAGTTCGCTGCCAGAGCCCAGAGATTTGATCTCACTCAGACGATCTTCATCGTCCAACAGAGGAGACTTGATGGGGCTCCTGTCTGGTTCCTCAGTATTAACGGGAGAGTCTGGATTGTCCTTGATAGAAATGTCTAGTTCTCGGTCGTCCTTCGGGGAAGAGTCGATGGCTTTAGAGATGAGATTGGATAGGTCTCCTTCTTCAGTGTCTGCTTTTGGAGAAAGATTATCCCACGGCATGGGCGAATTCGGCTCTGGGGATCCCCTGTAATCTGGGGAACCTTTACTGTCTAGGAAGTCACCCAAGGGAGTTTTGGGAGAAGGGTTCTCCCACGGCATGGGGGAGCCGAGTTCTGGGGAGGCTTGGTCATCGGGAGAACCTTTATTATCGAATGAATCGCTATAGATGGCCTTTGGGGAAGGGTTCTCCCATGGCATGGGGGAGTTGGACTCTGGGAAGGCCCCATCAGGGGAACGTTTATTGATCAGCAAATCACTACTGTTCTCATCTCTGTCCAGATCATGATCTGATAAGAGGTCTCTGTCCTCGTCTTCATCATCTGTAAGGTCAGGTAGGATTTCCTCCGGAGAAAGGGGATCTCGTTCAGGACTGTCAGCTGCAGCCATGGGTCAAACGTACCTGAAAAAAAAGGGAAAAAAGTGTATGTGAATGTCCAATAGATACAAATGAGGCTGGGGGAGGTGTGCACTATCCCAATACAAAGTTAAAAAAGTTAATGGCTTTCATAGTAGAAAGTGGCAGCAGCCCCTTATAGTGAAGAAAACTCTGTCATACTGGAAAAGGAACACAAGAAGGTGCCAACTAAATGCAGTATTAAATCCAGGCACGTCTGATGTATCTGAGGTCTGATAGGGGGGGTCAAGCCAGGTTCTCTGACTGGACCGACATCCCTACCTGCGGCTTCTTGGCGACGGCACTGCTACTTATGGTCGCGACTCCTGAGTCTTTGAGCGTGGTGAGGAGCAGAAACATAAGTCCAGTTGGAGAACCTGACTTGCGCCCACCATCAGAACTTAGATAGATCAGTATGTTGCCATAGTTGATGGTAACATACACTTTAAAGTGGAATTCCAGGATGAACCAAACTGATTTTAAAAATACTTTCTCCCCCATTCTAACACCTATGCTAACGAACCTGTGTGAGAAAGATGTACACTATATTACCAAAAGTATTGGGACGCTATATATATATATATATATATATATATATATATATATATATATATATATATATATATATATATATATATATATATATATATATATATATATATATATATATATTTAATGACATCCCAGTCTTAGTCCGTAGGGTTCAATATTGAGTTGGCCCACCCTTTGCAGCTATAACAGCTTCAACTCTTCTGGGAAGGCTGTCCACAAGGTTTAGGAGTGTGTCTATGGGAATGTTTGACCATTCTTCCAGAAGAGCATTTGTGAGGTCAGGCACTGATGTTGGACGAGAAGGCCTGGCTCGCAGTCTCCGCCCTTATTCATCCCAAATGTTTTCTATTGGGTTGCGGTCAGGACTCTGTGCAAGACAGTCAAGTTCCTCCACCCCAAACTCACTCATCCGTGTCTTTATGGACCTTGCTTGCTGAAATTGCTGGGAGGCAATTTACAGCGCACACTAATGTTGGCAGTAGAATTATTAATGTATGTTCCTTGCTAAAGAACATCATTTTTTAACCAAGATGCTATGGGTAAAGTTCCGCTTTAAGACTAGTTAGTTTTATCCTAGAATTCCACTTTAAGGACTCATTCACATGACCATATTGATTTACACAGGATCTTGCCGACAGCAGGAACCAACATAAAAAGCTGCCCATACACTGTACACATGTAAGGCTTGTGCTAGGTTTACACATGCACTTTGACTCTATTGGCTGCTGCTCAGGCCCGACAGGTAAATAACAATGTGTGCTGCCAATTACATGACACCCATTAATGAGCCATTTATACGGCAGTGGCTGCGCATTTGCAAAATTACCTCGGCTGATCTTGAATGACTGAGGGCCTGAGTCACCCTGTGTGTATGTGCCTCATTCAGGAGGAGATGTAAACATCGGCAGTGAGTAATCAGCGGTGGTGGCGCCACCTGTGGAACATAGTTGATAGTTACTTGTCAGTCCTAAGCAGTGGAGGTCCACATAGGCTGTATGTATGTAAATGTTATAATACAATGTTTCTCAAGCCCCAGTCCTCAAGTACCCCCAAACAGGTCATGTTTTCAGGCTCATCATTATTTTGCACAGGTGATTTGATCACGTTCACTGCTTTAGTAATTAGCACAGCCGTTTCATACTGAAAACATGACCTGTTATGAGTACTTAAGGACTGGAGTTGAGAAACATTGCTATAACACAATTAGATGTGTACATCATAAAATACAGTCCTGAATGCAGCTTTTCTTATTTTACACTACCAGGCACAGCTATGTGAAGGGGCCTATAGTCTGCTGCATACAGATGTGTACAGAACCACACACTGTACATGGGGGGTTTGATACTTACAGAAGTTGTAAAGTCTCAAGGTTTTTCACCTTAATGCATTAAGGTGAAAAACCTGTGCTGCAGCTGCCACCCAGAGCCCCCATTTTTCTTACCTGAACCTGATCGTTCCAGCGACAAGCACAGCAGCTCCAGGCGCTGTCACGGGTCCTCATTGGAAAGATTGATAGCAGCGGGGGGCCCATGCTGTCAATCAAATCCAGCGACATGGGAGCAGGGGGGCGGGGCTGAGTCCTGCTGTCTATCAATGGATGCAGCAGCAGGACTCGGGAGCGTGCCCTCCACAGGTGCCCCCATGGAAAGCAACTCCCTGTGGGGGACACAAGATTAGGAGGAGGAGCTAAGAGTGCTGCCGGGGGACCCCAGAAAAGGAGGATCGGGGCCGCTCTGTGCAAAACCTTGCACAGAGGTGGCAAGTATAACATGTTTGTTTTTTTTTTTTCTTCTTTTTTTAATCACAAACAAACCTTTACAATCACTTCATGGCAGGATCACTGGGGATTATTTAACAAAATCTGGAGACTTTACCAGATTTAATTTCAAAGTTGTTCAATTAACATGTTAAAGCTTATACAAATGTTTATAGTGATTAGGTTTACATACAGCATACAACAGTACACATCATGTGTATGCCCTGAACTTCTGCCCCTCCACTGCTCCCCCCTGAATTTGACAGCAATTTCCAAGTGTCAAAATGATGTCCAGAACTTCCTGTGTAAATACAACACCTGTGATAGATGCTGCTGTCCCAAAACTCACAATACACTTATCTATCACCTGTCAGATTGATGTTTAGAAACGTTACTTTGTATCTCACTGTCCTTATGATACAGAGTTCATAAGGACAGAGAGATACAAAGTAATGTTTCTAAACATTGATCCGGAAGGAGATGGATAGAATGTAACATTGAAGCAAAGTTCCACCCAAAAGTGGAACTTCCACTTATTTGCTCCCCTCTGGTGCCACATTTGGCACCTTTCAGGGGGGGGGAGGAAATAGGGAACCCGTTTTTGACAGGTACAGTTCCCCATGAGACGGCGCCAGCCCTCAGAAGTTTGCCCCTCCTCCTTCCTCCACCGCCGGACCAATTAGAAAGCACAGCGTCCTTTGCGCATGCAAAGTAGAGAACTGTCTGTGAAGCCCAAAGGCTTCACTGCCAGTTTCCCTTAGTGAAAATGGCGGTGGTAGCAGCCGCGGTGCCGACATCGCGGGCTCCCTGGACAGGGAAGTGTCCATATATTAAACACTTTGGATGAAGGAGCACAGGGGGCACCATTGGACAGCATCATCAGTCGGGGAGGGGAGTGTTAGATGTACTAGCATGTATATTTAGAAACACTAACAAATTGAAGCTGAACTCCAGATAATACTTTATACTCAGTTATAGCAAATTGTGTTTTTTTTTTTCCCTTTTGTGATAAAAGGTTTTAAAGAAATGAATAAAAGCTGATCATTGTAAGCACCCATGTCAGTGTTAAAGTGGTTTTGCACAGAGCAGCCCAGATCCTTCTTTTCTCCTCAGGTCCCTCGCCCGCGCTCCTGGACCCTTCCTCCAGCTTGCTATGGGGGCACCAGAGCCCCTGCTCTGTGTCCTTTTAGACACGGAGCCGTGGCTGGGCCCTGCCCCCTCTCTCTTCATTGGCTCACTGACTTTGATTTGATGCCAATGGTGCCCACTGATGTCTCAGTCAATGAGGAGGGAGAGTCCCGGACAGCCGAAACTCTCGTGCAATATCGCATGATCGAGACAGGGTTTAGGTAAGTATTAGGGCCGGCTGCTGCACACAGGTTTTTTTAATCTTAATGCATAGAATGCATTAGGATAACAAAACCTTCTACCTTTAGAGCCACTTTAATGCATTCCTTGCATTAAGGTAAAAATGTTTAGGCATCAGTATTGGCCCCCCCCCCCCAATACTTACCCGAGCTCCAATCAGATCCAGCGCCGTGCACGTCTGCAGCTCTTCTCTTACCTCACTTCCTGGTCTCTCGGGCTATGCTGAGGCAGAAGGAACCATTGGCTCCCACTGCTGTCAATCAAAGCCAGTAATGAGGGAGCGAGGGGCAGGGCTGAGCCCCGCTGTCTATGTCAATGAAGTGCCTTCTTATTGGGAGGAGAGACACAGAGGAGGAGCGCCAGTGGAGGACCCGAGAAGAGGAGATTCAGGGCCGATGTATGCCGTTCTATGGCATAGAGCAGGTAAGACTAGAAATATTGGTTATTTAAAAAAAAAAAAAAAGATTATAAATTATATATGATAGATATAGAGATTATATATATATATATATATATATATATATATATATATATATATATATATATTTTACAACCTCCTCTTAACCAGGGCCGAAACAACTAATCGATTACTATTTTCATAATCGATTAATCGGCCAGTAACATAATGGGGTTAAAAAAGCTAAAATTAGCCCTATATAGTACAAAAAGAGCAAATCTCTACTGTAAATATTACTTTCACCATTGCACAGTAAAAAAAAACCAAGGGCTAATTTTTTATTTTTTTTTAAACTCCATTATGTTACTAAGGCTCCATTCACACTAGCGCGTTTTTTGATGCATTTTGCAGAAATGCATGGGAATTTTTTAACATGGGTTCCTATGGAACATGTTCACATCAATGCCTTTTTGTACCTCTGCATTTTTGGAAAGGGTCAGGGACTTTTTTTCATGCAAAATGCAGCGTTTTGCATGTAATAGAATTCAATGGACCAGCATCAAAAACGCAAGTGCACCGTTTTTACAGCGTTTTTTTTTTTTTTTTTTTTTTAGACTGTATACAGTCTAAAAAAAACAGTAAAAAAAAAAAAAAAAAAAACGCAAAACGCGGCAAAAACGCTACAAAAACGCTGCTCAAAAACGTGGCAAGCATGACAAAAAAAACTCCAAAAACGCTCAAAAGCAACATGCATAGGTGTGAATCGAGCCTTAAGCTGGCCATACACCTATAGATTATCTGCAGATTTTCTATGGTTAGATGGAAAAAGTGGGAGATTCCTCCATCCACACAGTTTAGCGAACATGGAGAAATCTGTTGCACTTTTTCCATCTAACCATAGAAAATCTGCAGATAATCTATAGGTGTATGGCCAGCTTTAGGCTCGATTCACACCTATGCAGTTTTAGTGCTTTTTGGATTTTGCACTACAGTCCATTTAACATGGTTTCCTATGGAACACGTTCTGTAGAGCAAATCTGCAAAATGCAAAAAGCACTAAAACTGCATAGGTGTGAATCCAGCCTAAATGTCTTAGGCCTGGTTCTCACCCATTTGTTTTTTGCTGCTTTTTGCAGAAATGCACTACAGTTCATTTAACGTTCACATCTATGCTTTTTTCAGCTGCTGTGTATTTGGGTGCTTTTTGGGTTCAATATACTTCAATGGAGAAGCTGCAGAAAAGCATGTAATATTACAGTTCTGTTTGAAAATCTGCAAAACAGTCTAGAATTTTTTTTTCTTTAAATAAAAAAATTTCATCTGAGTCTGATGATATTTACCAGATTCAACCTCTAATAGTATATAGAGTATATCTCTTCTGTCTGTTATTCTCCGAGAGGATTAATTATATTTACCCCTGCATATAAAGATATTTAGGAATAAATTGCCTTTTTTTAAACTTTACATATTAACTAAATTATACACCACACTTTTTTAAAGGTTATTAACCGATTAATCTAAACAATAATCGGCCAACTAATCTGAAACTGAACTGAAAATCGTTAGTTGCAGCCCTACTCTTAACCACTTCAATACCGGGGACTTTCCCTCCTTCCTGCTGAAGCCAATTTCCAGCTTTCAGCGCAGTTTTAAATGACAATTTCTTTTGGTGGTATTTGATCACCTCTGGGATTTTTATTTTTTGCTAAATAAAAAAAAAAAAAAAAAAGACCAAATTTTAATTTTTTTTTTAAAGTTTCATCATGTCAGTTATAAAATTATGTAAATAAGTAAGTTTTCTCCTTCACTGATGGGCACTGATAAGCAGCAATGATATGAAGCACTGATGGGCAATGATAGGCTACACTGATGGGTACTTATGGGTGGCACTGATAAGGCACATTGGTATCATTTGTGGGCACAAATTGGCATCCCTGGTGGCCAAACCAGGTGGTCATCAGTGGTGGTCCTATGTGGGCATCCTGGGGGGGCTGCACAGATAATCTGTGCAGACCCCCCCCCCCCCCAGGAGAGCAGCCATAGAGGAGAGATAGAGGAGAAGCCAATACACAGCTCTTATTGTTTCCTGTGATTGGGCACAGCTGATCACGTGGTAAAAGCCTCTGTCCGAGGCTCTTTACGGAGATCGGTGTTGCGGTGTGTCAGCCTGACACACAGCACCACCAATCGCCATGCTGAACGCCCCCACGTGTATGCGCCGGCTCGTTATCCTGAAAGAAGTCATGATGTCCAGTCAGAATAACGGAACCACCGCCCGGCCGTCATTTTGCTATGGGCCAGGCAGGAAGTGGTTAAAGCGGAACTGCAGTCTGCTCACATAATTCGTAATAAAAACATATTTGCCATTCTGAAGCTTCCCTCAGAAAGTTAAAACAAGGGCAGAAGATTTAATAGATGGAAAGATGAAAAAAATGACTGAAGTTCCGCTTTAAATAGTCTGTCTCACCCCTGTATCTGCAAGAGAGCTTTTCTGGTGAAACAGACGTAGGCTGGGTTCGCATGGAGTGGATCCATTGGACGGACTCCACTAGCTCAGCAGGAGATCGCTCCGTTGATCCCCGCTGAGCAGGCGGATGACAGGTCTGTCTCCGCTCACTGTACAGGGACGGACCAGTCAGAGCCCCGCTGTTCTCTATGGGGAGATCAAATTAAAACAGACAGGCTGTGCCGTATCGCCATTCCCTCTGTTTTCAGCGGATCTTGTCGGATCGGATGGCAGGCGGATGTCAGTGGACACATCTCTGCTGACATCCGCCTGCCCATAGAAGTCAATTGGTGACCCATTCGGATCCGCCTGAAAAATGGACAGGCGGATCCGAGCAGGCCGATCGCGTGAAAGGGACCTTACTGACTCGAACACCAGATTAAAATAAAGGAAAGAAAGCCAAAAAAAAAAAAAAAAAACTAAAAGCAGATTCCACATCTAAGGCTCCATTAAAACCAATGCCGTTTGCAGAAATGCAGGACTTTTTTTTTTTTTTTTTTTTTTTTAACATGGGGTTTCTATGGAACATGTTCACATCAATGTATTTTTGTGCCTCTGCGTTTTTGGAAAGGGTCAGTGACTTTTTAAAATGCAAAATGGTGCTTTTTTTGGTTCAATAGACTTCAATGAAGAAGCTGCAGAACAGCATGTAGTGCGTTTTTAAATCTGCCAAACAAAATTTTCCCAAAAAAAAAAAAAAAAAAACTCAACAAAATGCAAATCGCAGCCAAAAAAAAAAAAAAAAAAAAAAAAAAGAAAGCAAAAAAGCACTGTAGAGACACTCAAAAGCAAGATGAATAGATGTGAATCGAGCCTTAGGATTGGTACGCTGCAGTATAATAAATGTTTGCCGTTGGGCTTAATTGTGCAAAACATTTTTTGTAATCAGCATAAGATTCACAACAAAATAAAATAAAAAAAAGCCCCCTCCTCCTTAGATCAGGGTCTTCATCAGTCCTCCCCCCCACCCCCTTTTCCATCAAGGTCCTTATTAGAGTCCTCCCTTACATTAGAGTCCCCATCAGAGCTGCCCCCTCCCCTAACATCAGTGTCTCCGGAGTCCCCCCTTCCATCAATGTCTCCATCACAGTCTCCCCCGCCCCCATCAATGTCTCCATCACAGTCTCCCCCGCCCCCCATCAATGTCTCCATCACAGTCTCCCCCGCCCCCCCCATCAATGTCTCCATCAGATTCTCCCCCCCCTTCCATCAATGCTAAACGAAGAAAAGAACCCCCTAATGGTGGACTTTTTAGGCACATAAAAAAAGTTTAAGATATAGTAATACAAATATAATTTATTCAGTTCCAACATTAAAAACACAACAATGGTGTAACAGAAGTTACATGGAACATGGAATGCATGACAAACATTTTATACAAAATTGGGGAATACTCTTGCACCCGACGCGTTTCGGAGTAAGTGTACCTCCTTCCTCAGGGGTGGGCGTGAGCAAAAAAATGTAGATTATTGTTATATATATATATATATATATATATATATATATATATAAAAAATATACCCCTTCCATCAATGTCTCCATCAGTCACCCCCCCCATCAATGTCTCCATCAGAGTTCCCCCCCCCCCCCCCCCAACGTCTCCGTCACAGCTCCCCCCAAATCAATGTCTCCATCAGAGCCCCCCCCCCATGTCTCCATCAGAGTCTCCCCCCTTCCATCAATGTCTCCATCAGAGTCTCTCCCCCCCCCCCCCCCCATTAATGTCTCCACCCTTCCATCAATGTCTCCATCAGAGTCATCCCCCCCCTCCATCAAAGTCCCTATCAGGGACTTATATCAGTAACTGTTGGGGGACGGGGGAGAAGCAGAGGCTGTGCACATCAGCTCCGGGCCAGGTAAAATCTTGCAGCGGGCCGCATACGACCCATGGGCTATAGTTTGAAGAACCTGGTACTAAACTGGTGAAACATTAACTGTAATTGGTTGTTACAGGTTCCTGCCTTCTGGCACACCCTTAAACCAAACTAAAGGCCCCATTCACACTAGAACGTGGAGCTGCAGCAACACTCTACATGGGTTACATTCTAAATGGCACCCAAAAGCACCTTGCCAACAGACATGCAATGCAGAGCAATACAACATGCAGTGAAAGGAATAGGATGGCTGCACACTGGGATTGGAAAGGCCAAAAATTCCAAGCTTTACTGAAATAAAATCCACACCATATATGACAGTGGCAGGAGCTGGAAGAAAACGCATTTCATGCAATTGTGACCTTAGTCAACTAAGCACACACTTGCATGAAACGCGTTAACATCTTGCTCCCAGCTCCTGCAACTGTGCTATATGGTGTGGATTTTATTTCAGTAAAGGTTGGAATTTTTGGACTTTCCTATCCCGGTGTGCAGAAATCCTATTTGTTCGTTTCACAGTACTTTCTCACTGCGAGCCAGGCTTGCACTTGGTCTTTGGATTGTTTTATGGAATTGTGGACCTTCCTGGAGCAGTGCAGATATTGGTTGGACTTTCTGTGATAACATTCAGTGCACTTCCAGTCATGGCGATTTGGCAATTTTGAATGAGCTGCCTTAAAGCAACACAGGCCACGATGGTGTGAATGGGCCCCGAATAAGGTAAATACATTCCAGGCCCACAAAGATGCAATGTCCATCAGTTTGTTTGTTTTTTTTTTAAAAAACAGCCAAAGCTCATCTAGAAATGCCTGTCCCCTGCCAGCATGCTCCAAGAAAAAGGACACTTGCTCTCTGTGTGGAAGCAGTGGTGTCTCTGCGGAGGTCCTACCTAACCCTTTCTAAGCCACAGCTAGAACTCTCCAATCAGAAGGAACATGAGCTTTGCTGCTTGGACTGCTCCAGGTTTGATTCAGCATGGAGGGTTTCAGTCCTCTGCAGAGAGACTCCTGCTTCCACAAATACAAAAGGTCATCGGAATTTAACCCTTTCACTGCCAGAGCCCTAAATCATTTTAGGCCTGAAAATTATTTAAAACCCCCAAATAATATATATTTTCTGAAAGCAGAGACCCTGGAGAATAAAATGGTGGCAGTTCCAGATTTTCATGTCACAATGGTTTATCAAGTACAAAATTGAATTAAGAAAAAAAATACACATTAATTTTAGAGCATGCCAAAGACGATATATTCCCCTTTTCTTCATAAACTATAAAAAAAATTAGGTGGTATGGAATACATAGATACCAAATATATCAAGCCTTAAAATTGCAATAACCTTCGGTACCCTAAATTTTTCATAGGTGATGATCCGAAAGCCCCATCAGTTTAGGGTTAACTGTGAATAACCACTCCAGCATGTGCGGCGATATGCAACGTGTATTGCAATCAATTTTTTTCATGCACAGGCGCTCCCGACATGCCTGTTTATGTGCATGGGGGTTTTATAGCCCCATACATAGTTGGCAATTTGGAATCACGGGTGGAATTGGTGCAATTCTGCTCATGATTCCAAATCGTGTGGCAATCTCTGTAATGCGCGTTCAGGTGGCATTCATTCTAAATAGAACCCCAAATGCTGTGCGATTTTGCCACGATTGTCACGCAACAAAACGCACCTTAAAAAAAAAAAAATCATCTGAAGCTTGTTGCCCCAAAAATGAGTAGGAGCTTCCTTAGGGTGAAAAGCACACACAGGACAGCTCATTGATGAGGGGGGCTGCCCTATACCTGACATGCAGAATCGTGTGAAAATCACCCACACACAAGCAGCAACATGAGAATCAGCTACTCGAAGTGTGAATGGGGCCTAAAGGCTTGGGCTTAACTCATTTTTTACACTTTTTTTTTTTTTATTAAAACTATTTTTCATCAAAGTCCCCTTAGTTCTTTTTCGGGACCGATTCTCTTTAATGAGACATCAGGGGTTATTTTAGACCACTGATGTCTCATCTGCCCTTCAATAAAGCTAATGAAGCGCAGATCACGAGCCACTAATTTCTTTCCTGGGTAGACCAGGAGACATTGACAGCTGGACCCCAAAGTGACATTTTATATATGGCTTACGGGTCCCTAGTGGGAAGGGGAGATCAGGAAATGGTTGTTCGCTTATCTCCCCCCCCCCCCACCTGGTGGCATCCACCATGCTGGTCCCAGGACCGCCAATAGAAACACATGCAGGGGGGGAACAAATGTTGCCAGGATGTGTGGACACAATCTGGCGTCTGTACAGCTGTCCAATCCTTTTCACCCAACAGCTGATATTTGGCTTCTCAGATTTACACGCGGGATACTTCAGTGGCAAAAAGAATTTAATGTTTTAGAAGTGAAAACATTAGGAGTTTTAGATGGAAGAACCCAAGTCAGGATTCAATTGCTGTCGATTTCCCCTATGTCACCAAGACAGAAAGTGATGAGCAATCATCACCAAACCAGGAATAGAGGGGAAAAAGATTCTACTGATAACTAAAAGGGAACTTCTTTGTATTGTGTCTCCAGGACAGGAAGTAAGGGGAAAACTGCCCAAGGAGACACATACAAGAAAAGAAAGCCGACAAGAGTCCCTACTTGGGGTAAAAAGAGATTATGGTATACTAAAACCAAAAGCTGCAAAAGAAAACCAATGAGCAGACAGGGTGGTCTTTTTCTGCCATCACCTATTTATAATAATTTGTATATATATATATATATATATATATATATATATATATATATATATATATATATATATATATATATATATAATCTTTGAATAGAAGAATTGTAGGGTTTTGCAGCCCCTCACAATGAAAGGACAGAAGAAGTCAGTCATCTGCACTAACAGGTGCTGCAACAGTAGAACGTCATCATCGCCTGAAGATGCAGGAAGTGGGGCCCCTGTGAAGTGACAGGTCACAAAGTTTATTAGAAATCTATGCAACAGACTGTTAAGCTGGCCATAGATGGTTCGAATCTTGGTTCAGCGTGACCAGCCGAAATTGGAACCATGTATGGGCAAGGCCGATTGATCAACTTGGATACAACCAGCCTGTCGAATTTTTCATTCGATTATTACTCCATGTATGATTGGCTTTAGGGTTAGTTCACGGCTTGTGCGGTAATCAGGCGATCCCTGAAAGCTCCACCCATCCTGCCTCCGACCCAATAAGTGATTTTACTTTCTCTATCAATCCATCCCTCATAGATTTTACCTCTTTTTTTTTAAAGATTGTAAGCTTCAATGAGCTGGGCCCTCCTAACCCTCTTCTATGGTACTATAACTGCACTTTCTCACATTATATTGTAAATCTCTGTGCAAACTGTTGGTGCGATATAAACCCTGTATAATAATAGACAAAAGCTAACCGCTATGACACCTAACATAGCACCTTGGCACCTGGAAGGGACAACCTGGTGCCATGTTGGGATACCTCTGGATACTAGCACAGCAAAGGCATCCAGAAGTGCCAGCAAGGACCAGCCCACAGCATCTGGAGTTGTTCCTAAAAAGGGTGGTCTCTCGGGTAAGGGGGAACCTAGACCCTACCTACAGGCAGACATGTACCACCTGAGAGGAGGAGGATGATCACAATCACCCGCCATGAAAACACAAAAAACATTTCGGATGAGACTTCCTGGAGGTCCAGACAAAGTGTAAAACTGAGCACGAGGGGGGAGGAGCCTTTCAACTGCTTTGGGAAAAGTGTTTCCCGTAGAGGGCAGAGCCAATCATCTCATGTAATTTGTCCTGGAAGACGTTTTTGGGAAAGAATTGTATTCCCGGTGTACACACTACAACTTGACCTTGAGGTGGGGTGGTGCGGGGCACAAATATACAGACATAACACAGTGGGGTTGATTTACTAAAGGCAAATCCAATTTGCACTACAAGTCCACTTTGAAGTGCAGTCGCTGTTGATCTGAAATGAGAAGAAGCTCTGCTGATTTCTATCATGTACAAGCAAAAAATGCTGTTTTTATTTTCCTTGCATGTCCCCCTCTAGATCAGTGACTGCACTTCCAAGTGCACTTGTAGTGCAAAGTGGATTTGCCTTTAGTAAATAAACCCAAGTGTTTCCTCCTGTCACTGCAATGAAATGGAATTAATGAAATGGAATTTGTGACATTCAATAAATAAAAAGTAAACAGTGCCATACAATGGAACGATGCAAGGCTCCGCCTCTACGCAATGGGCACTGGCTTGCTTGCTTAAATTGCTGGTTTTAGGGAGCGATGTGGTGTTAATGAGAAAACTTTTCGTGAAACACGTTAACCATGCTGCTATCTCTGTATCGAGGGATTGTGACATTTTGGATGGATTTTATTAAATAAAGCTCATCTCCCCTGAAGTCCTGAGTGCGGTCACTCTTCCTCACATAAGTGGTGTTAAAGTGATTGTAAGGGTTCGGTTTTTTTTTTTAAATAACAAACATATCATACTTACCTCCACTGTGCAGCTCATTTTGCACAGAGTGACCCCAAACCTGCTCTTATGGAGTCCCTCAGCAGCTCTCGCGGCTCCTCCTCACATCAGATAACCCCCCTGGGAGAAGCGCTCTTCTGGGGGGTTACCTTGAGGGCGCGCTCCCGAGTCCAGCATTCAGCATCCATAGAGGTCAAATGCAGGACTCGGCCCCAACCCCCAGGGTCATGGGATTTGATTGACAGCAGCAGGAGCCAATGGCTGCGCTGCTATCAATCTATCCAATCAAGAGCCGAGAACCCCGGGCAGAGAGACAGCGTATCCCCGCCGGGTCAAGTTCTAGGGCTCAGGTAAGTAAGTCAGCTTTTATAATTTTACCAAAAACATGTTTCACCTGTAAGATTTGTAAGTTTAAAAACAAAACAAAAAACTGGCTCCTAACTTTTAGCTGGCTCCAAGATTCAAAGCAAATTTGTCAAGCCCTGCCCTAAAAAAAAACAAAAACAAACTGCTTTTGGAGGTGTAGTATTTTTCTTGTACCCACATTTGGGTTTTTATTATTATCAAAAGAAATCTCTATCCCCCCAAAAAATGATATAAAATTCATTGTCAAAGTCAGTCAAAATATATCATAGCAATGAAAACTGACCCATGGCTTGGTAATGAAGGCGTATCACAGGCTGGTGCCATCCACACACAGCGGGCACCTCATTGGTTGCTGTGTGCCGGTGAGGTCCCCTGTCTGTGATATTATGGGTGGAGTCAGCTCTGTAATTCAGGACAATGAACATCCAACCTAAGCGACATACAACCACCAGAAGGTGCCAGTGATGTGGGATAGAATTTTTTAGATTTATTGCCCATTAAAAACAGGCGGGTGAGTTAAGCTGGAAAAGGTGTAGTCTATCTGCTGGGGGAGGGGATTATTAGCACACATTTGTCCCTTAGATAAAGAGCACTAACATGCAAGAGGTGCAGATACTCCAAGGAATGAGGCTACCGCCATGAGAGCAACAGCTGTGGAGGGGAGGGAGGTGGTATTTGCACAGTGATGCACACAGAGGGAACGTATGGTGACGGCTCTGACCCAGATCCCCCAGTGCTCCATCATATCACCCCTCAGAGGGGTGGGATCCACTAAAGAGAACCCGTCATGGCAGTAAGAGCCACCTGGGGCATGCCACGACTAACTGGAGGTCAGTCCGAAAGCAAAACAAAGGATGTGTCTATACTGTGGGGTGGAGCCACATCCACTCTGCTTGTAAAGAGAACCTGTCAGAGGACCAGCTGATAGGCAGGTGATATTTCTGTAGTAAGGTGGGTGATGGCAGTATTGATCCTGTGACTGCACACCGCGGGCCCAGCCAGAAGCATGAAAAGGGTGACATTGACAAGCAGGTGTAACAGGAATCTTGGTCCATTACAAATAAAGAGAACCTGTCACTGGACTAAGCCAAAAGGGTGCAGGGGCTGACATTGCAGAGGGAGGGGATGGGGGACGATGGTGGTCTCAGTTCTGGGACATTAAAGTAAACCTGTCACCAGGTAACATTGCTGAAATGGGACACTAATGGCAGTGAAGAGAACCTGTTACCACCAACGCTGCAGGCCCAGCCAAAAGCATTCAGGGGGCGACAATACAGGAGAGGGATTGGGGACATATAGCAGGAGAGGGATTTGGGGGATGATAGCCATCTTTGTAAAGAGCCCCATCTCACCTCACACATGTTGAAGGCCAGCCAATGGCGTGCAGGGGTGATATTTCTGGGGGGGGGGGGGGGGGGGGGGAGTAAGGGGGTGATAGTCTTAACCCAGAGCCATTAACCACTTGCCCCCTCATATAACTTATATGGTGGCACTGCTGCGCCAAATCATGTACCTAGTATGTGATCCGACACGTCATGGGATCGCATGCGCGTCGCTGGCTCCCGCTGTTACTATACACATCAGGAGCAGATCGGCAGGTACCATGGAATCTACGTCCGCCGGCACCCACTGATCTTTCGGTACACAGGCAGATTGCTGTTCTGTCAGTATAGAAGACATGGATCCTGTGTGCCTTCCCCTAGTAAGAGCACCTCCAACACAGTACACAAACACTGGCTAGGCACACGGTTAACCCTTTGAGCTCGTCTGTTAACCCCTTCCCAGTTAGTGTCATTAGTACAGTGTGTATTTCTTTTTAGCACTGATTAGTGTCACGGGTGTCTAAAAAGCGTCAAAAGTTTCCGACTGTCCGCCGCAATATCGCAGTCCCGCTAAAAGTCGCTGATCTCCGCCATTACTAGTAAAAAAACAAAAAAACTATTATTTTAAATATCCCATAGTTTATAGATGCTACAACCTTTGCACAAACCAATCAATATACGTTTATTGTGATTTTTTTTTTTTTTTTTAATAATAACATGGTGTAGCAGAATAAATATTGGCCTAAACTTATGAGGAAATTCGATTTTCTTACTTTTTTTTTTTATTGGATGTGTTTTAGAGCAGAAAGTAAAAAAAAATTGTTTTTTTTTATTTTCAAAACTGTTGGCCTTTTTTGTTTATAGCGAAAAAAACAAAAACAAAAAAAAAACACCCGCAGAGGTGATCAAATACCACCGAAAGAAAGCTCAATTTGTGGGGGGGGAGGAATATAATTGTTATTTGTGTACTGCGTCGCACAAACGTCAGTTAAAGTATTGCAGTGCCGTACCGCAAAAAATGACCTGGTCATGAAGGGGGGGAAATATCTGTAAATCTGTCACTGAGACCCAGCCAATAGGAACAGGGGGGGGGGGGGGGGGGCGCGAACTTAGTAAAGAGCCCCTGTCATCACACACACAGCCAATAGGGCGAAGGGGGTGACGTCGGAGGGGAAGGAATGTTGACGTTGCAGGATGGGGGGGGGGTGAAGATGATTTCGGGTTCAGAAGCACTAAAGTGAACCCGTCACTCTGGCACAGCCAATACGGAGGAGACGTTGCTGAACTGGGGGATACCGATGGAGTTTTCAGCGAGGAGAGCCTGTTACCAAATACACTGCAGGCCCAGCCAATAGCGTTTGGGGGTGACAATGCTGGGGGTGGATGAAAACTTTGCGGGGGGAGGGGAGCCCAGAGCCATTGAAGAGAACCTGTCACTGAGGCTCAGCCAATAGGAACGAGGGATGATGGGGATCTTAATAAAGAGCCCCTGTCACCACACACTGGAGGCCCAGCCAATGAGGTGCAGGGGGGGGGAGGGGGATGGGGGCCTCTCAGTGAGGAGAACCTGTCACCTAGGCCCAGCCAATAAGAAGGTGACATTAATGGGGACCAGTAAAGAGAAGCTGTCACCTCACACTAACAATTATTATTGTATTCTAGGCCAATACTCACCACCAATGTCCACCACCGGCCTCCTCACACCGGCCTCATGTCCCTCCAGGGATCCCGGTGTGTGAGGTGACAGGGGGGGGGGCTCATTGTACATGGCGGCCTCACACACCCCCCCCTCCTAAGTAGTGAGGTGGGGGACCTGCAGAGGTTGTGGGACCCGCACAGCGCTCTATTACCTGAGAAGAGGAGGAGATGAGACCGAGGCTCCTCTCTCCACCGCCGGGCCGACGATTCACCGGATCCCCCGCTGCTACTGCTGCTGGCGCGGCCTCCGCCTACGTCATCAACGAGCGACACCTTCTCCGAAACAGCTTCCCCCCCCCTCCCTTCACAGCAAGCTCCTCCCCTTCCGCGCCGCGGACGGACAACGCGCTGTCTACCACGCCCCCTTCTTACAACACTCCGTCTGGGAGCCAGTCGCCGTCTAGACCCGCCCCCTTCACTACTGACAGATGCGTTGGGTTAGCCCCGCCCACTCCCCCGTTTGCTCTCAGTTCCTTTCCTTCCTAAACAGGGGCAACCGGAGTGGGGGGGGGGGGGGCCGTGTATGTGATGCTAACCTAGAGCAGAGCGCTGTACGGAGACACAGTGGCCATATAAGGTTGTCACCTCATCCCTCTAAAACCGAACACGTAATAACCACTTCAGCCCCGGAAGATTTTACCCCCCTTCCTGACCAGAGCACTTTTTGCGATTCGGCACTGCGTCACTTTAACAGACAATTGCGCGGTCGTGCGACGTTGTACCCAAACAAAATTGACATCCCTTTTTCCCCACAAACAGAGCTTTCTTTTTGGTGGGATTTGATCACCTCTGCGTTTTTTTTTTTTTGCGCTATAAACAAAAAAAGAGCGACAATTTTGAAAAAAAACGCAATATTTTTTACTTTTTGCTATAATAAATATCCCCCAAAAAATATATATAAAAAAAAAAAACGAATTTTTTTGCTCAGTTTAGGCCGATATGTATTCTTCTACATATTTTTGGTTAAAAAAAAACACAATAAGTGTATATTGATTGGTTTGCACAAAATTTATAATGTCTACAAAATAGGGGATAGATTTATGGCATTTTATTATAATTTTTTTTAATTAATAATGGCGGCTATCAGCGATTTTTATTGTGACTGCGACATTGTGGTGGACACATCGGACGCTTTTGCACTATTTTGGGACCATTGTCATTTATACAGCGATCAGTGCTATAAAAATGCACTGATTTCTGTGTAAATGACACTGGCAGGGAAGAGGATAAACACTGGGGGGGGGGGGGGCGATCAAGGGGTTAAGTGTGTCCTAGGGAGTGATTCTAACTGTGAGGGGGATGGGCTACCTACGACATGACATTGAACACTACTCCTGATGACAGGGAGCAGTAGATCTCTGTCCTGTTACTAGGCAGAATGGGGAAATGCCTTGTCTGCCGCTCCGTGACACGATCGAGACATCGAGTTTGCGGGCACCTAGCATGCGGCAGGCGTGCGTGTTGCCCACAATGCCGCGTCTTAAAGGGGACGTACCTGTACACCTATTTGCACGCGTATATCGTCGTGCGCTGGTCAGAAAGTGGTTAATTACGAAGGTTCTGTGGCTGATTAATGGGTAATTAAATTCACTTAGTGCCTTATCTGCATTAAATTGGCCACAGAACCTGTGTCATTCATATGTGTTCGGGTTTAAAGGGATGAGGTGGCAACCCTATGACCATAGGAGCTCACACTCTAATCTCACACTATTATTATTGTTATACAGATCTGTCTCTGATCTCTCCATAAAGAGGACCTGTCACTGCCCAGCTATCACAAGGGGCAATCAGGGCGCTTTAAAAGTCCATAAACAGGAGAAAAGTGCCCATAAATAATATGGCGTTGCTCAGAACTGCGCATGTCGAGTCCGCGGTCCTCTTTGCGTGATTTCTGTGCGGCTCAATTTAATACGATTTTAAGGCCTTTCATTTGAATAGCCTGCTAATCGCACGAGTAGTGCATGATGTGCTACTTTTCAAAATCGCAGCACGCCAAAAACGCACGGTACTGCAATACCACATGATCGGGTGCAGGCGAACACACTGCGCTTGCAATCTGCGTTTGGGGACACCCAGGGCGTCTTGAATGCGGCCTAGGAAATGTTTTTGCACTGCGTCGTAGTGTGAATGAGGCTCAGTGAGGCTGATCGTGTCATTATTAGGCAAGTAAAGGAGGATATACACACTCAGCGGCCACTTTATTAGGTACAGTGCCTTGAAAAGTATTCATACCCCTTGACATTTTCCAAATTTTGTCATTTTACAATCAAAAACATACATGAATTTTATTGTAATTTTTTTATGATAGACCAACACAAAGTGGCACATAATTGTGAAGTGGAAGGAAAATGATAAATGGTTTTCAAATTTTTTTACAAATAAATATGTGAAAAGTGTGGTGTGTATTTGTATTCAGCCCCCTTTACTCTGATACCCCTAACTAAAATCTAGTGGAACCAATTGCCTTCAGAAGTCACCTAATTAGTAAATAGAGTACACCTGTGTGTAATTTAATCTCAGTATAAATACAGCTGTTCTTTGAAGCCCTCAGAGGTTTGTTAGAGAACCTTAGTGAAAAACAGCATCATGAAGGCCAAGGAACACACTAGACAAGTCAGGAATAAAGTCGTGGAGACGTTTAAAGCAGGGTTAGGTTATAAAAAAAATATCCCAAGCTTTGAACATCTCACGGAGCACTGTTCAATCCATCATCTGAAAATGGAAAGAGTATGGCACAACTGCAAACCTACCAAGACATGGCCGTCCACCTAAAATGACCAGCCGGGCAAGGAGAACATTCATCAGAGAAGCAGCCAAGAGGTCCATGGTAACTCTGGAGGAGCTGCAGAGATCCACAGCTCAGGTGGGAGAATCTGTCCACAGGACAACTATTAGTCGTGTTCTCCACAAATCTGACCTTTATGGAAGAGTGGCAAGAAGAAAGTCATAAGAAGTCTCATTTTCAGTTTGCCAGAAGCCATGTGGGGGACACAGAAAACATGTGGAAGAAGGTGCTCTGGTCAGATGAGACCAAAATTTAACTTATTGGCCTAAAAGCAAAACGCTATACGTGGCAGAAAACTAACACTGCACATCACCCTGAACACACAATCCCCACTGTGAAACATGGTGGTGGCAGCATCATGTTGTGGGGATGCTTTTCTTCAGCAGGGACAGGGAAGCTGGTCAGAGTTGATGGGAAGTTGGATGGAGCCAAATACAGGGCAATCTTAGAAGAAAATCTGAGTCAAGACTTGAGACTGGGGCAGAGGTTCACCTTCCAGCAGGACAACGACCCTAAACATACAGCCAGAGCTACAATGGAATGGTTTAGATCAAAGCATATTCATGTGTTAGAATGGTCCAGTCAAAGTCCAGACCTAAATCCAATTGAGAATCTGTGGCAAGACTTGAAAATTGCTGTTCACAGACGCTCTCCATCCAATATGACAGAGCTTGAGCTAGATGTAAAATGTCCCTCTCTAGATGTGCAAAGCTGGTAGAGACATCCCCAAAAAGACTTGCAGCTGTAATTGCAGTGAAAGGCGGTTCTACAAAGTATTGACTCCGGGGGGCGCCATACAAATGTACCCCACACTTTTCACATATTTATTTGTAAAAAAAATTTGAAAACCATTTATCATTTTCCTTCCACTTCACAATTATGTGCCACTTTGTGTTGGTCTATCACATAAAATCCCAATAAAATACATTTAAGTTTTTGGTTGTAACATGACAAAATGTGGAAAATGTCAAGGGGTATGAATACTTTTTTAAGGCACTGTACACCTTGCTAGTACTGGGTTGGACCCCCTTTTGCCTTCATTCTTCATAGTATAGATTCAACAAGATGTTGGAAACATTCCTCAGATTTTGCTCCATACTAACATGATAACATCATGCAGTTGCTGCAGATTTGTCGGCTGCACATCCATGATAAGAATCTCCCGTTCCACCACATCCCAAATGAGATCTGGTGAGTGTGGAGGCCATTGGAGTACAGTGACCTCATTGTCCAGTGGTGAGATGATTGGATCTTTGTGACATGGTGCATTATCCTGCTGGAAGGAGCCATCAGAAGATGGGGACATTGTAGTCATAAAGGGATGGACATGGTCAGCAACAATACTCAGGTAGGCCGTGGTGTTTAATCGATGCTCAATTGGTACTAAGGGGCCCAAAGTGTGCCAAGAAAATATCCCCCACACCATTACACCCCCACCACCAGCCTGAACCGGTGATACAAGGCAGGATGGATCCATGATTTCATGTTTACACCAAATTCTGACCCCACCATCTGAATGTCGCAGCTGAAATTGAGACTCATCAGACCAGGCATTGATTTTCCAATCTTCTATTGTCCAATTTTGGTGATCCTGTGCGAATTGAAGCCTCAGTTTCCTGTTCTTAGCTGACAGGAGTGGCACCCGGTGTGGTCTTCTGCTTCTGTAGCCCATCTGCTTCAAGGTTCGATGTGTTGTGCAATCAGAGATGACATTCTGCATACCTTGGTTGTAATGAGTGGTTATTTGAGTTACTGTTGCCTTTCTATCATCTGCAACCAGTCTGCCCATTCTCCTCTGATCTCCGACATCAACAAGGCATTTTCATCCACACAACTACCGCTCACTGGATATTTTCTCTTTTCTCTGTAAACCTGAGAGATGGTTGTGTGTGAAAATCCCAGTAGATCAGCAGTTTTTGAAATACTCAGACCAGCCCGTCTGGCACCAACAACCATGCCACCTTCAAAGTCACCTAAATCCCCTTTCTTCCCCATTCTGATGCTCAGTTTGAACTGTAGCATGTCGTCTTCGCCACGTCTAGATGCCTAAATGCATTGAGTTGCTGCCATGTGATTGGCTGATTAGCAATTTGTGTTACCAAGCAATTGAACAGGTGTACCTAATAAAGTGGCCGATGAGCGTATATCACTGGACGTCATGAAAGATGTGGATCTTTGCCATCGTAAAGCAATGTATGAGTACCTACATGCTGTGACAGACGTGGAGAATTGTTGTGATGCCCATTTTATTGAAAAATAGTAATGTAAACATCTGAGAAATCGGATTATAATTTTTGGTAAATCTTGTTACATATTTAATTTTCATCTTAAAGTTATTTATTTAGGTCATTTTTTTTTTTTTTAACCACTTGCCGACCGCTGGACACCATGTGGTTATACCAGGATGTTTTTAGAGCCAGCGGTTGGCCCTTTTGTAAAAGCATTCCTAGCAGCTAACTAGCCGCTCGATTGCTATTACAACAGTGGGAAGAGACGCCATCTTCTGCTGCCTTCCGTGGCTTGCTCGGCTCTCCTGTCCCACCGGGAGACCCAAGCCGCCAGCTGGACAGCCAAACAAAGCCAAGATCAGTTTAACTTGGGTCTCCGCTATGGTAACCCGGAAGCGATGAGCTGACATCACTTCCAGTTTACCCAGAGGTCAACGGCACCATTTTTTAAAAATTGAAAGCATTCAAAAACACTGATCTTGGTGTTGTGAATGCTTTTGAGGGCAGAGGAGGAATTTGGGGTGCTTTAGACCCCAGATCTCTCCATAAAGAGTACCTGTCACATACCTATTGCTGTCACAAAGGATGTTTACATTCCTTATGACAGCAAGAAAATTGATATTTTTTTTTAAAGCAATAGGGTAAAAATCAAAAAATAAAAATAAATGAATATTTAAAAAAAAAATATATAAAGTGCCCCCTGTCTCACCGTGCTCGCTCGCAAACAAAGCGCGTTGATCCTGCACAGACACAAACACTGATTGTCCCACACATGTGAGGTATCAACACAACCGTCAGATCATGGGCAGTAATTCTAGCACTAGACCTCCTCCGTAATTTTAAAGTGGTAACCTTTAAAGGCTTTTCAAGCGTTACCCATGGATAGTAAAATTTATATAATTTGTCGCCATTGCACAGGCGCCTGCAATTTTAAAGCTTGACATTGTTGGTATCTATTTACTCGGTGTAACATCATCTTTTATATTTTACAAAAAATTTTGCATTGTGTTTTTTTTTTTTTTTTGCATTAAAATTCAAAAAAGTGTATTTTTCCAAAATAATTGCGTTTGAAAAACCGCTGCACAAATACTGTGTGACAAAAAAATTGTAATACCCACCAATTTATTCTCTAGGGCCTCTGCTTTCAAAAAATATGTAATGTTTGGGGGTTCTAAGTAATTTTCTAGCAAAAAAAAAAAATTGCTTATAAATAAATCACCTTAAGGCCCCGTTCATTCTGTTCACAATAGTTGCATGTGATTGGGTGCCGTCATTCTTAATGACAACCCAAACAAGGCGTGATTTTGCTGCGATCGTCACGTGACAGAACCGCACAGCAAAACACACGTTTAAAAATCGTGCAAAGCTTGTTGCCCCAAAAGGAGCAAACACGCCCAAAGAAGCGAACAGGCTACCTTATGTGCGACTAACAGAAATGCGTGTAAACTGGGAAGACAATTCAGAATTAATAACAACAGTAGAATATATATATATTTGGGCAGCAAAAAATATAATAACAAATAATGTCTTTGTAAGTGACTTTCAAAATGGCTTATGCAGAAAATGTCCTTAAAGTGACTTTTCAAAGTGACTTGTGCAGAATATCCAAGGTGACTTATACAGGAAATTGATCAAAACTTCTGTGCAGAAAAGTGAATGTCACTCGTGCTCCCCTCTTGGTTCCACACTCCCCAGATAGCATAACCCCTGCAGAGGTAAAACACATGTAAACAAATTTGCCTTTGGTCTTGGTGTCCAATGGAAGTGCCTCCTCCGCAGCATTATAAATCATGGGCTGTCCACATGTGAATGGATGGGAAAGATTGACACTCATAGTGTAAACCTGATAAAGAAATTTTATTTAGTCAATCACAAAGTTAAAATAGGCACTTAACTAGTGCTAGGGACAATAACAAAAATTCCACAGACCGGGTGTACTAAAACCAGAAGTGACATAATTGGGTTCCAACCCCCTTCTTACGCGTTTCGTCATCCAACATCATTGGAATTTGTGAGTGTCAATCTTTCCCATCCATTCACAAAGAACTGGAATCCAATGAATGAAAGGGGCGGCCAGGGACATTCAGGCTGGGGAGGAAAGAGCCCAATGATGTTGCACATCCTCCAGCCAGGAAATGAGGCGGGGCTCTAGCTTACTTGCTGCAGACTCCAATGCACATTATGAGAAGCTCACAGTGTGCAGTCAAATCAGAGTAAGCCATTTCAGTCCAGGAGAGGAGCCGGTACAACTGTGCAAGACTGAAAGGAAGGCCGGAGGTCAGAATTAAAATGAGTCCTAAAATCTTTTTAAAAATTTGAAAATATATGAAAAATCCCCAAACCCCAGTTACATTTCCTTCATTTCCCAACTTTAACCCCTTTTGGCCGACAGTACACATATATGCAGCTTCACTGAACTGTTTTTTTTCCAGTGGGGCTGCATATACAAATAGCTCCCAACTGTCTCTAATTTCGAGGGACTGTCCCTGATTTGGAGCAATGTCCCTCTGTCCCTCTTTCCTCCTCATTTGTCCCTCATTGTCTGATCTATATAGTTGTATATAAAATGCAATTTTTATCTTTCACAAAGTGTTTCCCAGTGCTAAACATTTTATCTCATTTCTAAATTGCTACATTTGTAAATTTCAAAAGCCAGTATAAGGCTGGGTTCACACTATCTCCGCATGCGGCTCCCAGTAGGGGTCCGGTGCGTCCCAGTTCACCGTTTCCAGTCCGATGGCTGAATTCGGACCTGAAATTGACCAAAAGACACACAGGACTCCTGTGCAAATTCGCACCGAGCCGCAGCAGAGATATGTGAACTGGCTCCATAGAGAGCCAGTCAAAATCTCCTGCTATTGCGAATTGGATGCGGGGACCCCGCATCCAATTCGCAATAGTGTGAAACCCAGCATAAAGGAATAATAGTGGTAAAAAACAGCACTTGTGGGTTTAACTAATCATTTTTTGTATAATACTCCTTTAAGGGGGCGTGGCAAGGGGGTGTGTCCTACACCTACATACTTTTGCTAATAGGTGTCCCTCGTTCCCATCTCGAAAAGTTGGGCGGTAGGTATACCCCACACCATTATCCCCCCTCCACCAAATGATTTGGACCAGTGCACAAAGAAAGGTCCATAAATACATGGATGAACGAGTTTGGGGAGGAGGAACTTGACTGGCCTGCACAGAGTCCTGACCTCAACCCGATAGAACACCTTTGGGATGAATTAGACCAGAGACTGCAAGCATACCTCCCAACATTTTGAGATGGGAATGAGGGACACCTACTAACAAATGTATGTAGGCATAGGGCACGCCCCCTGCCACACCCCCTTAAAGGAGAAATAACCCCCCCAAAAAAAGGTTCATTAAATCCACAAGTGCTTTTTTTTACCACTACTATTCCTTTATATTGGCTTTTAAAATGTATAAATGCAGCAATTTAGAAATCAGATGAAAGGTTTAGCACTGGGGAACACTTTTTGAAAGATAAAAAGTGCATTTTATATACAACTATACAGATCAGACCAAAATGAGGGACAAATGAGGGGGGATGACGCACAGAGGGACATTGCTCCAAATCAGGGACAGTCCCTGGAAATCAGGGACAGTTGGGAGGTATGTGCAAGCCAGGCCTTCTCGTCCAACATCAGTACCTGACCTCACAAATGCTCTTCTGGAAGAATGGTCAAACATTCCCATAGACACGCTCCTAAACCTTGTGGACAGCCTTCGCAGAAGAGTTGAAGCTGTTATAGATGCAAAGGGTGGGCCAACTCAATATTGAACCCTACAGACTAAGACTGGGATGTCATTAAAGTTCATGTGCATGTAAAGGCAGGCGTCCCAATACTTTTGGTAGTATAGTGTATGTGTATCTATCTTTGTGCTCGGAGCGTGCGGCTCTCCCTGGGATAGCACTAACGATTGGGACCCGGAACTCCCAGTTCCAGGTCACCTGATCGCTGTGATAGCCTCTGATTGTCTGTGTTTATTTTCTCTTTGAATGGAGGGCAAGATACATTGGAGGGAGAAAGAAAGAAACAAATGTATGTAAAAAAAAAAAAAAAAAGAAAGAAAAAATAGCTAGATCAGTGTTTGATCTCGGTCAGTGCCATGGTTAGTGTTTGGGTCAAGGTCAGGGTCAGTATATTTTGGGCAGGATTTTTTTTTTAAAAAAGCATTTTTTAAAATTGGTATCATTTTTTTTAAAAAAAAAAGCAAAATGCGCAAAATGCTGTACTACATGTGCAAACTACTAACACACACATATGTGGTATCACTGCGATCATCAGGAACAGGAGAATTTATTTTGGGTTATTCCTTGGTGTAGGTTATGGTAGTAGCAGGAAATACACGGCTATTTTTTTTTTTTTTTTTTACTATTTTGGGCCAGTATTCCATTCATAATAAAAAAAAAAAAATCGGTGAGATATGCATTACCATTTACCACCAAATGAAAGCCCAATTTGTCCTGAAAAAAAAAAAAATACTTTGTGGATACACAAAGTAGATGTGATGATATGTACGGTTTTACTAACACATGTCAAAGTTGCAAAATTGTGTTCAGGCATTAACATTTATTTTACCCTCAGACATGAAGGAGTTAATCATAATATTTCCCATCACACAATGCCATCTGATACTCATAGTTCATATTAACGTTATAATATATTAATGTAGCATTACAGCACTGTGGTATATGTCAGAGATATATAAATGTATAATAATAATAGTGTGTGACTGTGAAAGTGGGGGGGGGGGGCATTAGAGTGTAAGCTCCTCTCTTGCAGAAACTGATGTGACTGCATCAGTGTTCTGTGTACAGCACTGTTGTATAGGTTGGAGCTATATAAATGTGTAATAATAATAGTGTACAGACTACGGGTCTGTAGGGAATTATGATGAGGAGGAAAAAAAGCAAACACGGCCTCCCCCGTGACTGGCTCTAATTATGAACCCGCCTCTCTTCACCTTCCCACGAGTAATTACCTTGTCAACCTGCCAATTATTTCACTCCCAAACTAGGTAATCCCTCAAGTGTTTTTTATTTTTTTTCTAGAAATTTTTGTTGTATCATGAAAAAAATGTACAAAGTGCAGCTGGAGTACAAATGAAGGCGCCCGTCACCAGAGTGACAATAAATGATGCCATTATTCTCCACAAATAATACATTCACATCCACTGCTTAATATCCCTGTAACCTATTTTTTCTCACTTTAGTTTGTTTGGAAGGAGCAGTTAGCTGTGGTCATGTACACTGCTCTATGCACACTAGGGGCGGACTGACCATTGAGCCACTCGGGCACTGCCCGAGGGCCCTGGGCCACTAGGGGGCCCCATCAGGGTTGCCGGCCTCAGTAAAACCAGGGACAGTATGTATAAATCTGTGTTTTTTTTTACATCTGTCTGTGTACATTGTGTGTACATGTATGTGTATACTGTGTGATTGTATACTGTGTGTGCGTATACTGTGTGGCCCCATAATCTCTGATTGCCTGGGGGACCCCATAATCTCCTATTGCCCGGGGGCTCCATGAGTTATCAGTCCGCCCCTGATGCACACTACATATTCCCATATCCACATTCATAGTCTATAGCTCCTAGTCCATAAATCCTAATCAATATTCCATAAATCCTAGTCCATAATCCATAGTCTATAGGCCATTATCATGGTCCATAATCCCTAGATTCCAATCCATAGTCTCTAGTCCATTGTCTATAGTCAAATAGTCCATAGTCCCTGGTTCATAGAATGCTTTAAAGTGGTTGTAAACCCTTTACAACACACTTTTTGCTACAGGTAAGCCTACAAGAAGGCTGTAGCTACCCTGAATATCTTCTAAGCCTGCACGGTTTAGGAGACATCCCCTGTATTTGCATGTGCCGATGTCATCAGCACATGCGCACTAAAGAAAACTGAAGCAATGGCACATACGTGCCGTTGCTTCAGTGAGTGCGCCGTTACCGGCGGCTCCCACGAGCATGCGCGGGAGTGACATCATTGCAGCTCCAGGCCAATCACTGCGCCTGCGAAGTAACTCCGGGATCGATATCGGCCACCAGAGCGGGGTACGAGGAGGACGGCTGCGGGGGCTTTGATCCAAGGTAAGTAATTCATAATGAGCTAGTATGCTATGCATACTAACGCATTATGCCTTTGTCTTGCAGGTTTTTTGTTGTTTTTTTTGTCCTAGGGTTTACAACCACTTTAAGATAAAAAAAAAAAACCTTCTGCCTTTAGAACCCCTTTAAGTAGAGATGTGTATGGATTAATTTTGGAGAATAAGGATATCTCTTAGTTCTGGACCGCCCACTGTATATATACATCATTACTTTGACGTTATATCGTTGTTATGGCATAACCCCGGTATTTTTTTACACAGTGAGCGATTCGGCATCTGATAAAAGTGGTCTCCGTGGCGGATTCACTACGGGATCACTTTTATAGTTATTTGTGCAACCGTGTGTATGCAAGACGAGTTTGAGCCAACATCCGTCGGAAAAAATCCATGGATTTTGTTGTCGGAATGTCCGATCGATGTCCGACCGTGTGTACGGGGCATAAAAATGCCGGCGCTGCGGAGAGGAGGGGGAGAGGAGCGAGGATCTGGGTCGGCCTCATCGCTGGACCGTGGGACAGGTGAGTGTCTGATTATTAAAAGTCAGCAGCTACACTTTTTGTAGTTGCTGATTTTATTTATTTTTTTTAGTGGAACTCCGCTTTAAGAGCTGATTATTTTTCCTATAAAACTTGGCCTAAAAAAAAAAAAAAATATATATATATGTTTAAAGCCATTGTGATGTCATCACCTATTAGTCAATCTTCAGCCTAAATTTTACTATAAAAGGCGAATCTCATGAGTCGGGGGCTCCAGCCATAATTACGGCTTATTCTAAGCTGCAGGAAGCGGTTTCTGAAAGGCGCATAAGTGGCGTGATTATAGAGGGCAATGAACATGCGGCGGGGGAGGGGAGCCCCTTTACCCGACCATCGATGGAGAGTCCTTCGGGGCAATCTGATTAATGGCTTCTTCGTTATTTAAATTCACTTCTCTTCCCAGAGTCCTGTCTGCTCTTCTGCTCTCTTCCTCCTCCTCTGAACAGCGGCACTCAGCCAGCCGGAGAGATAGCAAAAGAAATATTTTCATTAATTTTTTTTTTTTTTTTTTTTTTTACCTTTAAGTACCACTTATGTCCCCATTGACCGTTAACTGTCTCCCCCGCTGCAAGATCCCCTCCATTGTGCCAATTGAATTTTTAGATTGGATTGTGCTTGGCGGGTATAGGAGGGGAGGAGAGGCTGTATAGATGACCGGATATATACCCATTAAATGGAAAGCTGGCAGACAACTCTAAGTGCACATCGCGGGCGGAGGACTGGGCTGTACGCCACAGAAAGAAAATTAATTTTATAGTGGAGATTGAAGTTTTCAATCAGCTCTAATGGGGTTTCTTCTCTCTGTGCATTGAGCTCACTATTGTCATTGTCTCCCATGCCACGTTGGCACTGTTGTCGTGTTTTTGGCGAGTGCGGCGAAGTAGCCTGTGTTTATAGTAAGGATCCTAAAGCTGAAGTTTATTCGCTTATATTTTGTCTTCCCTGGTTCCCCTCTCACCCTCATCAACAAGATAATGATATCTTTAAAAAAAAAAACAAAAAAAAACAACTTTCCATTTTCATGACATACAGTATTTTAGACCAAGTGGGTCTTTGTGCTTCGCTATGCAATGCAGGCAGATCATGGCTGGTGGGGTGCTGTACATAACATCAGGGCCGTCTTTAATATTGATTGGACCCTGGGCAAATGTTTTCTTTGGGCCCCCCCATACAATTTCACTCTCCACCTGCTCTGAGACATACAATAAATAGCAGCTAGACTTAAAATCAGTTTACTGTATCAGATCAGGCAGCGATTGCGATTGGTTGCCAGAGGTTACAATGTATCATTACCGCTTACTGACTGGTTGCTAGAGGTTACAGCACACATTATGGCTCACTGATTAGTTGCTAGAGGTTACAGCACATGATTTCTGCTTGTTGATTGGTTGCTAGAGATTACTGTACAGTAATACTGCTCACTGATTGGGGGCATGTTATACATATGAATACCGCCTTTATTTACAAATCTATGCCGCCGGATGCAGCTATTTACATATGATTGCCGGTTATTTACATGTAAACGGGTCTGCAGGTGAGTCATTTGTACAAAACAATAGGGCAGAGCTGGGCAGCATTAGTACCAGCACTTCTCACTGAGATATCAGGACGCAGCACGGGACTAAAACTTCAAGGGGCAAGGGAATTTAAACCAGGATAGTTGGAAAGTATGAGGCAGCTGCTTTGGGCCCCACAACAATGACAGGGCCCAGGGCAGCTGCCCCTTTTGCCCTGCCTTAACATCCTGAAAACATCACAGCCCCCGCCTCAGTTCTGATGCAAGCAGTGGGCTGACCCTTGGGAGGAGTTATGCAAATATCAAAATGCCTTGATGGGTGGGTGTCAGTCTGCAAAAGAGGGGGTGTTCCTAAGCAGACGGTATTTGCATAGGTAACGCCTACACGCGATTCAGAGCCTCCATGCTTGAAAGAACAGAAATCTAATGAATGAAAGTAGAAGTTCAGGGACAGTCAGGTGGGGGAGGAAGAAGCTAGATGATATTATATGTCCTCCAGCCAGGATATGAGACGGGCTCTATCTGACTTGCTGCAGCTTCTAATGCACATTGTGAGACGCTCACAGTGTGCAGTGAAATCAGAGTAAGCGATTTCAGTCCAGGAGAGGAGCCGTACAACTGTGCAAGACTGAGAGGTCAGATTTACATGATTACAACTGTGGAGGTTTAATTCCTAAAGTGGATGTAAACCCTCACATACAGTGCCTTGAAAAAGTATTCATAACCCTTAAAATCTTTAACATTTTGTCATGTTACAACCAAATACATAAATGTATTTTATTGGTATTTTATGTGATAGACCAACACAAAGTGGCACATAATTGTAAAGTGGAAGGAAAATGATAAATGGTTTTCAATATTTTTTTACAAATAAATATGTGAAAAGTGTGGACGGTACATTTGTATAGCGTCCCCCTGAGTCAATACTTTGTAGAACCCCCTTTCACTACAATTACAGCTGCAGGTCTTTTTGGGGATGTCTCTACCAGCTTTGCACATCAAGAGAGGGACATTCTTCTTTGCAAAATAGCTTGGAAGGAGAGCGTCTGTGAACAGAAATTTTCAAGTCTTGCCACAGATTCTCAATTGGATTTAGGTCTGGACTGTGACTGGGCCATTCTAACACATGAATATGCTTTGATCTAAATCATTCCATTGTAGCTCTGGCTGTATGTTTAGAGTCGTTGTCTTGCTGGAAGGTGAACCTCCACCCCAGTCTCAAGTCTTTTGCAGACTCTAATGCCGCGTACACACGATCGGAAATTCAGCCAGCAAAAGACCGATGAGAGCTTTTGGTCGGAAAATGCGACCGTGTGTATGCTCCATCGGACTTTTGCTGGCGGAATTCCCACCAGCAAAAGATTGAGAGCAGGTTCTCAATTTTTTGGTCGGAAAAAGTTCCTATCCGAAAATGTGATAGTCTGTTCAAATTCCGACGCGCAAAATTCATACGCTTGCTCGGAAACAATTCCACACATGCTCGGAAGCATTGAATTTCATTTTCTCGGCTCGTCGTAGTGTTGTACGTCACCGGTCACCGGTCGAAAGTTCAGAGAACTTTTGTTTGACCGTGTGTATGCAAGGCAAGCTTGAGCGGAATTCTGTCAGAAAAACCATCCAAATTTTTTTCAGACGGAAAATCCGCTCGTGTGTACACGGCATTACAGTTTTTCTTCTATTGCCCTGTATTTGGCTCCATCCATCTTCCCATCAACTCTGACCTGCTTCCCTGTCCCTGCTAAAGAAAAGCATCCCCACAACATGATGCTGCCACCACCATGTTTCACGGTGGGGATGGTGTGTTCAGGGTGATGTGCAGTGTTAGTTTTCCACCACACATAGCGTTTTTCTTTTAGGCCAAAAAGATACATTTTGGTCTCATCTGACCAGAGCACCTTCTTCCACATGTTTGCTGTGTCCCCCACATGGCTTCTCGCAAACTGCAAACACTACTTCTTATGGATTTCTTTCAACAATGACTTTCTTCTTGTCACTCTTCCATAAAGGTCAGATTTGTGGAGAGTACGACTAATAGTTGTGGTGTGGACAGATTCTTCCACCTGAGCTGTGGATCTCTGCAGCTCCTCCAGAGTTACCATGGACCTCTTGGCTGCTTCTCTGATGAATACTCTCCTTGCCCGGCCGGTCAGTTTAGGTGGACGGCCATGTCTTGGTAAGTTTGAGGTTATGCCCTACTCTTTCCAGGGGTGTAACTAGAACCTTCTGGGCTCCGGTGCAAGAGAAAAAGGATATGGTTGGTAGTACCCTGTGGGGCGCCTCTATCCCCATTAACATACAAATACAGAGTTTTGCCCATTGGGACTTTAGATGAAGCGCCACACAGTCAGTAATAAAAACATAGCATAGATTTATTGAATATGCCAGCAATAGGACTGTAAAAAATTTCAAAATGCCAAACAGTTGGCCCAAATGTACATATCCATTACATCGTTACATGTAGTCATAAAAAAATCCATAGTAGGTGTGTCACCCAACATGTTTCGTGAGTTCAGTCTCACTCTTTGGGGGTTGATGCATAGACATGATCTATAAGGTAAAAAAGTAACAAGAAATAACATAGTAAAGAACATGGAAATATGTCAAATAAATTGAGTTGCGGGAATCAAAACTGAGGGATCCATACTCACAAAGATGCAGGGTGCTGCGTGCCAAAGTCGCACCGGCGGCAGTGAAAACATCTCACCCGGGAGCTGTTTGTAAAGGATCCAATGATGGGCCAGCAGAGAAGAAACAGGCAGATGGAAAACAGGCAAAGCCGTCCAGCGTGGCCTGCCAGGATGGTGGCTATAAAAAAAAAAAAAAAAGTGTATGGAAATAATAATGTGCACTACTGAATTGAAAAAATGTGAAAATAATGGGCAGGTAAAAATTGGTGAAAAAATATTGAAGTATTGAAGAAACCATGATGGGCCCCCCTGACCCCCCCCCCATTCCGTCCGACCCCCGGGCTTCCAATTTTGGGAGGGTGTCCATGGATATCCTCCCAGAACTCCCGTATGCCCCCTGGGACATGCATCCAGTGCAATCACGGCGACCCTTTACCATGTGATTAGCTGATCACGTGTAACCAGACTTGCTGGGTATCGGCAGCCCTCTCCTCCCATGTTGTGTCTGTGTAAGGAAAGGAGAGGCGTTAACTGTCAAGAATGTCAGTAAATTGTTTACACTGATAATTAGTGCTGCCTACCAGTGCCACCTATCAGTGCTCATCAATGCCACCTATTAGTGTCCATCAATGCTGCCTATCAGTGCTGACGATCAGTGCTGCATTTCAGTGCTGCCTATCATTGCTCATCAATGCTGCCATAGGCGTATGCACAGGGTGTGCCGGGTGTGCCTAGGCACACCCTAATCACCCCATGCACATTAGTATTATCGCTCTGTGTATTAGCAGGAACATGTGAAAGATCTACCCCTTACTGGCTCTGCCATAAGAGAAGTGTCTATGCTCTTCTCTTTCACTGTACCGGCAGAGAGATCAATTTGCCGGGGTCATATATATGTAGATACACACACATGCATGTGTGTTTGAGCTTTAGGATGCACACCCTAATGCAATAGGCTGCGCACACCTATGAATGCTGCTTATCAGTATCACCTATCAGTGCCCATCAATGCTGCCTCTCCCTGCTGCCAGTTTTTATCTGCTGAGAAAAAGACAGTCGCCCCTCACTAATCCCCCTCCCTGTGCGGACCGCGCTTCCCAGTGCTGGCTCTAAGGGTAGCTCTGCTCCAAAGTTTGTTATCTCTGTAACTTTGATTCTCTCCCTCTGTCTCTCTGATCCTGGAGTGGCCCAGCCTGTATATTTTCTTCATTTTTATTTATTAACTCAGTTTTGTCTTTTATGCCGCGTACACACGAGCGGACCTCTCGTTGGACTGAACTCCGAAGGACTTTTCGACGGAGTTCCGATGAAACAGACTTGCCTACACACGATCCCACCAAAGTCCGATTGTTTCGAACGTGATGACGTACGACCGGACTAGAAAAGGAAGTTCAATAGCCAGTAGCCAATAGCTGCCCTTGCGTCGTTTTCGGTCTGTCGGACTAGCATACAGACTAAGGTTTTTTTCGATCGGAATTGAGTCCGCCGGAAAGATTTGAAACGTTCTATTTCTAAGGTCCGTCAGATTTTTTGACAGAAAAGGTCCGATGAAGCCCACACACGATCGGAATGTCCGACGGATTTGTTCTGTCGGACCTTTTCTGCCGGAAAGTCCGGTCGTGTGTACGCAGCATTAGATTTAGCAGGAATTCTGTTATGTTGTGTTTGTGTCGCTAATAATGATTTTATAGTAATTTTGGCAAAATATAGCTTTAATATTCTCTATGGGGGAGCTCTGTCAGGTAGTCTGTACAGGGCTCTGCAATTTCTATCAGCAGCCATGTGTGTATGCCCTGAACGTCTGCCTCTTCGCTGCTCCCCCCTGCATTTGCCAGCAATTCCCAAGTGTCAAAATGATGTCCAGAACTTCCTGTGTAAATACAACACCTGTGATAAATGCTGCTGTCCCAAAACTGACAGTCTGATACAGAGTTCAGAAGGACAGAGAAATACAAAGTAACGTTTATAAACATTGATCCGACAGGAGATAGAGAGATACAATGTAACATTAATATATACATCAAACCACAGCGCAAACAGTAGTTGCTACTTAAACGTGCTCATCACATTAATAGGCAATTAACTTCAGTGCCACAAGTGTGCATAAACAATAATCTTATATTCCATGAAAGTATTTTCTTCCAAAGTGCTGGTGTGCATAATAATATAATAAAAACTATAAGGTGCTGCAGTGCTCCAAACGATCAGACGGTGAAATGTGCTCCACACAATCTCCTTTGTGCCTCTACTCACCAGATGGTATGGACCCCTTAGCAATACTGCCTATACTGGGCAGTGCAGTGGTGACAATATAGACCATAGACATCCATTGCCCACATACAGTGCATTGAAAAAGTATTCATACCCCTCGAAATTTTCCACATTTTGTCATGTAAACATAAATGTATTTTATTGGGATTTTACGTGATATAACAACACAAAGTGGCACATAATTGTGAAGTGGAAGGAAAATGATAAATGGTTTTCAAAATGTTTTTACAAATAAATATCTGAAAAGTGTGGAGTGCATTTGTATTCAGCTCCCTTTACTCTGATACCCCTAAATAAAATCTAGTGGAACCAATTGCCTTCACAAGTCACCTAATTAGTAAATGGAGTCCACCTGTATGTAATTTAATCTCAGTATAAATACAGCTGTTCTGTGAAGCCCTCAGAGGTTTGTTAGAGAACCTTAGTGAACAAACAGCATGAAGGACAAGGAACACACCAGACAGGTCAGGGATAACGTTGTAGAGAAAAGTTTAAAGCAGAGTTAGGTTATAAAAAAATATCCCAAGCTTTGAACATCACACAGAGCACTGTTCATTCCATCATCTGAAAATGGAAAGAGTATGGCACAACTGCAAACCTACCAAGACATGGCCGTCCACCTAAACTGCAAGGAGAGCATTCATCAGAGAAGCAACCAAGAGGCCCATGGTAACTCTGGAGGAGCTGCAGAGATCCACAGCTCAGGTGGGAGAATCTGTCCACAGGACAACTATTAGTTGTGTTCTCCATAAATCTGCCCTTTATGGAAGAGTGACAAGAAGAAAGCCATTGTTGAAAGAAAGCCATAAGTCCCATTTGAAATTTGCAAGAAGCCATGTGGGGGACACAGAAAACATGTGGAAGAAGGTGCTCTTTTTGGCCTAAAAGCAAAACACTATGTGTGGTGGAAAACTAACACTGCACATCACTCTGAACACACTATCCCCACAATAAAACACGTGGTGGGGATGCTATTCTTCAGCAGGGACAGGGAAGCTGGTCAGAGTTGATGGGAAGATGGATGGAGCCAAATACAGGGTAATCTTAGAAGAAAAGCTGTTAGAATCTGCAAAAGACTTGAGACTGGGGAGGAGGTTCACCTTCCAGAAGGACAACGACCCTAATTATACAGCCAGAGCTACAATGAAATGGTTTCCATCAAAGCATATTCATGTGTTAGAATGGACCAGTCAAAGTCCAGACCTAAATCCAATTGAGAATCTGTGGCAAGACTTGAAAATTGCTGTTCACAGACGTTCTCCATCCAATCTGACAGAACTTGAGCTATTTTGCAAAGAAGAATGGGCAAAAATGTTACTCTCTAGATGTGCAAAGCTGGTAGAGACATCCCCAAAAAGACTTGCAGCTGTAATTGCAGTGAAAGGTGGTTCTACAAAGTATTGACTTAGGGGGGCTGAATACAAATGCATGCCACACCTTTCAGATATGTATTTGTAAATAATTTTGAAAACCATTTATACTTTTCCTTCCACTTCACAATTATGTGTCAGTTTGTGTTGGTCTATCACCAGGGGCGGGCTGGGGCGGGGGGCAGAGTGGCAATTTCCCTATACCGTTTCCTGCTACCGTTTCTTTTTCTTCTCTAAGAAGTCGGGGGGGGGGGCACGGCCACGGCAGCCGGCCGGCTGCTCTTGCATTGCGGGAGTTGTAGTCAGCGCTGAAGCTCTCAGTGTTGAGAGTAGTGCAAAGGAAACTACAACTCCCAGAGTCTTAGAAGCAGGGCACGCCAGGGAGTCCGTACGCACGACTTGCTTAGCTGCGGGGCCACAGGACCAGGAGCATCACCCCCCCATAAGGCCGTGGCATGCAAGGGCCTGCTGAGCTGAGCTTCCAGGTGAGAGACATTGACACCCCCAGCTGACTCCCACATCCCATCTCCCCCCATCCCATACACCCCATTTGCCCTGCCCCAGTGATCAGGCTGCATTGATGGCCACTGATAGGCTGCATTGGATGGGCACTGATCAGGCTGCATTGATGGGCACTGGTGAGGCTGCATTGAAGGACAGTGGTAAGGTTACATTGATGGGCACTGGTGAGGCTGCATGATGAGCACTAAACAGGCTGCATTGAGGGCACTGATCAGGCTGCATTAATGGCCACTGGTGAGGCTACATTGATGGGCACTGGTGAGGCTGCATTGATGGGCACTAAACAGGCTGCATTGATGGGCACTGATCAGGCTGCATTGATGGGCACTGGTGAGGCTGCATCGATGGGCACTAATCAGGTTGCATTGATGGGCACAGGTGAGGCTGCATTGATGGGCACTAATCAGGCTGCATTGATGGGCACTGGTCAGGGACAGTGGTGAAGTTTTAGGATGGGGGCGCCAGACCCCGCCCTTCCTTATTGACCCCTCCCACTTGGTGAAAATGTGCGTGGTTTCAGGAAAATAGTGGGCGTGGCTCTAAGGTGGTGTGGTTAGCATCTGAGATGAATGAGAGATGGAAGGAGAGGGAGGGAGAGAGGGAGGGACAGCAGGCCCAGATCCTACACAACAATAGAAATATGTGCATTCTAGAATGTTCAGCAGATAAAGATACTCCAAACACCAGGTGTTAGCACTTCAATCATCCCGGAACCATGGTTGTTATGGGGTCAGGATGATTGAAGCGCATTATTTCTATTATTACATTGTAATATAAAATTAAATCATTCAACTCACCATAATGCAGAATCAGTGGGAGCCCTGAGCGTGTCACTTGCCACGTTACCTGCCACCAGATGCCATCAGGTGTCCCCAGTGGAGTCCATCCTTACATCAGGTGCCCCCAGCAGAGTCAGTCCTTACATCAGGTGCCCCCAGCGGAGTCTGTCCTTACTACCAGTGCCCCCAGCAGAGTCCATCCTTACATCAGGTGCCCCCAGTGGAGTCATCCTTACATCAGGTGCCCCCAGCGGAGTCCATCCTTACATCAGGTGCCCCCAGGGGAGTCCCTCCTTACATTAGGTTCCCCCAGCAGAGTCCCTCCTTACATCAGGTGCCCCCAGCGGAGTCCCACCTTACATCTGTGTCCCCGTCAGCGGAGCCCGTCCTTACATCTGTGTCCCCAGTGGAGCCCCTCCTTACATCTGTGTTCCCAGCGGAGTCCCTCCTTACATCTGTGTCCTCAGTGGAGCCCCTCCTTACATCTGTGTCCCCAGCGGAGCCCCTCTTAACACCTGTGTCCCCAGCGGTGCCCCTCCTCACATCATCTGTGTCCCCAGCGGAGCCCCTCCTTACATCTGTGTCCCCAGCGGAGTCCCTCCTTACATCTGTGTCCCCAGCGGAGCCCCTCCTTACATCTGTGCGCCCAGCGGAGTCCCTCCTTACATCTGTGTCCTCAGAGGAGCCCCTCCTTACATCTGTGTCCCCAGCGAAGCCCCTCCTTACCTCTGTGTCCCCAGCGGAGCCCCTCCCTACATCTGTGTCCCCAGCGGAGCCTTTCAATACATTTGTGTCCCCAGTGGAGTCCCTCCTTACATCTGTGTCCCCATCAGCGGAGCAGCGGGGTCCTCCTCACATCTGTGTCCTTGGCAGCACAGCACTCCTTCAAGCCACATCTGTAGCTAGTTCCTGGCTTTCTCCATGTGTTCAGTGGAGAGGGGAGGGGCCTCCCCTCTCCACTGAACACAAGGGGATTAGTCCTCATGGTGGCCATCTTTTTGTAGCCCACCGGAAGTGACTTTGTTCTCACGCTGGATGCCGGGCGGATGCTGTTCGGCGTATTGGATTGCGCCGCAAAGCAGCTCCAAACCCTGCCAATGGAGCGCTGCATCTGCAATCTCGTGATTGACATGGTGCTTCCCATAGTGTGTCCGGCGCCCGAACACAGTGCACTTAGTTAAAGGACATTTTTTTGAATTTTTGTTTTCTTAAAGGGGCCGTTATAAAAAATATTTTTTGATGACTACAGGACTACAGGAGGGGGGGGGGGCGTTGCCCGGGTGCCCCCTATGGACGGCCTGCCACTGGTGAGGGTGCATTGATGGGCACTGGTGAGGGTACATTGATGGGCACTAATCAGGCTGCATCGATGGGCACTAATCAGGCTGCACTGATGGGCACTGGTGGGGCTGCATTGAGGAGCACTGATCAGGCTGCATTGATGGACACTGGTGAGGCTGCATTGATGGTCACTGATCAGGCTGCACTGATGGGCACTGGTGAGGCTGCATTGATGGGCACTGATCAGGCTGCATTGATGGGCAGTGATCAGGCTGCATTGATGGGCACTGATCAGTTGGTCTATTACACTAAGGGGTCCATACCATCTGGTGAGTAGAGGCACAAAGGGGGTTGTGTGGAGCACATTTCACGGTGTGATCGTTTGGAGCACTGCAGCACCTTAGAGTTTTTATAATATTTTTTTGCACACCAGCACTTTTAATAATTTTTTATGGAATATATGATTATCATTTATGCACACTTGTGGCGCTGAAATTAATTGTCTATTAATGTGATGAGCATGTTTAAGTAGCAACTACTGTTTGCACTGTGATTTGATGTATATATTAAGGACTAGAAAATGAACAGCAGCAACAGGAATAATTTGAAGTTATAGGTATACATAGTGCGGGTTTTTGATTTTTATTCACAATGTAACATTGTTTATAAACATTGATCAGACGGGAGATGAGGCCAGTTCACACCACATGCAGTCCAGTGTGAAAAAGCATCTGGACTGCACCCGGAAAAGCATCAAGGAGATAGAGAGATACAAAGTAAAGTCCATAAACATTTTTCAGATAGGAGATAGAGATACAAAGTTACATTGTTTATAAACATTATTCAGACTGGAGAAAGAGAGATACAAATTACCATATTAGGGAAATGGGTCACATTAAAGCGGTTGTATACCCGCACATCTAAAAAAAAAAAAGAAAAAGAAAAAAAAAACCCCTGCAAGGCAAAGGCATAATGAGCTAGTATGCACCGCATACTAGCTCGTTATGAAATACTTACCTTAGATCGAAGCCCCCGTATTGCAGCCCAGTCCACGCCGAGGGAGCTGACATCTTGCCCTCTGTTTCTTCCAGGTTCGTGGCTCCGGCGCTGTGCCACGATGACGTCACTCCCGCGTATGTGCGTGGAAGTCTTCTTCCCGGCAAGGTCCGGCAGCGTCTAACGGACCTTCAGCCGGGCATTCAGAGCACATGCACCTCTGACATCAGCGGCTGCATGCAAAGGGAATAACTCCTAAACCGTATAGGTTTAGGAGATATTCATTTTACCTACAGGTAAGCCTTATTATAGGCTTACCTGTAGGTAAAAATGACAAATTAGGGTATACAACCACTTTAACTAAGCAGATTTCAAGTCCTATTATTACATATTTTTAAAAAATAAAATGTGTTCCTATTTAAACTCTTATTAACCATTAGTTTACCATAATCAGACCTAATTTATACCTTCTCCCCTTAACTATTATTTACCTGCTATTTTCCTGAGCATTAATATTTAAATGTTTTTTTTTTTTTCATTTTATTAGTTTTGCTCATTCGTTCTTTTTAGTGTTACGATATAAAATAGTGCAGTGTTAAAAAGAAAAACGTTTATTAAATTTCTGTAAAACTTTGCAATGCTTTGAACCAGAATTATACTTATTTTAGAATAAATACTAAAAATACTGTACATCTCAATTACGTTTTGTGTGAGACATGCAAATTGTCAGTTGACCACTAGATGGCAGGCCACACTCACAGCTGCCTATAGGAAACACATGGGTTTGCAGTCTATGACCTGGCATGTTAATCAATAGAAACAGAGAACAGAGGCATAAATATCACATTGATGTTTCCTCTATTGATTTGATCGGAATGATTTATCATATTATTCATTTTTTGCTGTCATGGCGCCATAAAAATACACTTCTTGGCTTCTTTATCTGCAGAAAATCAATTGGTTGCCAACTTATTTTCTTTTGATTTAACTTCAATTCATTTTCCATGTTATAATTTGTTATATTAAAAAAAAGAATCAATTGATTTTATTCCACATTACAACTCATTGATATTGACTAAAAAGATTCCAAGCTGACTCGCTACTTCTTTGATTTGACCCAAGATATCAAAATCCAAAAGACTGAAAAGAGCCACACATGTTTATAAACATTGATCAGACTGGAGATAGAGAAATACAAAGTATTATTGTTTATAAGCATTTTGTTCAGACAGGAGATAGAGAGATACAAAATAACATTTTATATAAACATTAATCAGACTGGAGATAGAGAGATACAACGTAACATTGTTTATAAATATTGTTCAGACAGCAGATGGAAAGATATAAAGTAGCATTGTTTATAAACATTGGTCAGACAGGAGATAGAGAGATACAAAATAACATTGTTTATAAACATTGATAATACAGGAGATAGAGAGATACAAAGTAACATTGTTTATAAAAAAAAAAAAAACATTGTTCAGACAGCAGATGGAGAAATACAAAGTATTATTGTTTATAAGCATTGTTTAGACAGGAGATAGAGAGATACAAAGTAACATTGTTTATAAACATTGTTCAGACAGGAAATAGAGAGATACAAAGTAACCATCTCCTCCACAGTCCTGTTTTCCACAATCTTTCTGCAGGCCATATCTCCTCCACATCCTGTTTTTTCCACTGCAGGTCGTCTCTTCTCTGCAGCCCATCTCTCCACAGCCTATAAATCTGTAGCCCACCTTTCACAGCCTGTCTCTCCTCCTCAACCCATCCCTCCACAGTCCTTCTTGTCTCTTCCCTGCAGTCTATCTGTAGCCCATCTCTCCTCCACAGCCCATCTCTCAACTGCATCTCCTCTCTCCTCAGCAGCCCATCTCTTCTGATTTTATGCAGCCCCCTTTTGCAGCCACTTCCTGTCTACATGCACTCCAGCATGCTTTATTGTGAGTTTTGATAGTTTTATGGTAGGAATGTTTCACACTGTTCTAGAGCAGGGATTGATCTTGCACATGTTGGGATTCTGGAGTTCAGCGTTAATCCTCCGAGCCAGCAGCAGGCGAGAAATCCACTCTACGTGGATTAGAATATTCCCAACACACGCGCCAAGTCTAATCTTTGAACCCAAAACAATGTGAAGCGTGCGTCTAAATTCAAACACCCAATTTGTTTATTTCCCTTGGTAAACCTCTTAGCTGTCCCCCTCCTCGTCGGGTTTCTACAAAATTAGAGGGGAGTGCAGACTTCGCAGGCGGACTTCATTGTGGATTTTCTGCGTTTGTGTTGCTGGGAAACAGAAGAGCAACAAGAGTAAAAATTGCAAGAAGAGAGAGTTCGGGGGGGAAAGACGGGGGAATTTTCATAGGGAGAGGAAGGGATTTTACCAGGAATAAATACATGAATGGTGAATTAGAAACAAAGAATCCCCTTTTTTGAGAAGCCAATCTCTAAAATATGATTCTTCTTTAACATGGTAATGTCATTTCAAAAGTTCATTTTAATCTATTTAATCCTGTGGCTTTTATTACCTAGTTACATAGTCAAGTTGAAAAAGAGACACGAAACCAATACAAGATGTGCCCTAATGGGTAAATCCATTCCCATCACATCATATGGGGTCATAGATCATATAATGCATTATGCATTTATCACCATTATTATCAATATTCAGATAAAACTTTTATTCATTTTCATTAAAAAAAAAATTGTTGTGTGACTGTTACTTTCTGTCAGGGGGAGGATTTCTGTTTGTGTGCCTGTATTTATGCACTTGAACATTGAGGTGGCTGGTTAGCACAGCTCTGAGAAAGGGGGGGTGCACCCCGAAACACGTCAGCTTTCCAGTATAGCGGGATGTTGTTGGAGCACTTGTACCCTGTGCCACACAGCATCTTCCAGTCTGCATGTTCTTTTATACTGGACTTTTGTGAATATTAATTTTTATTGGTTTTACATCTTTTCTATTACATTTTTGGTAATGCATTAGGTGTTTGAGACTTCCCTGTTTGTTCTTTTAGTAGTTTTACATTGGATTCCCCTATCTGAGGAGGGTTGCACTGGGAGTGACTGTGTTTTTCTTGTGAAAAAAAGACACATGTCCATCTAGTTCAACCAATAAAAAAAATTTAAAAAACACGCACACAAATAGAAACCTCCATATACACAATCCTGTACCCACAGTTGATCCAGAGGAAGGGAAAATAACAAAAACAATAAAGCATGATCCAGTTTGCTCCAGTGTGGAAAAAATAGAATCCTTCCTGATCCTCCACGAGGCAAGTCACATATTCCCTCCTCTACCCCGAGCATTATTACCTCTAAAAATTAGTATCCAGTTATATTTTGTGCATTTAGAAATGTATCCAGCTCTTTTTTTAAACAATCTACTGAAGTGGCCAGAACCATTTCTTGAGGGAGTCTATTCCACATTTTAACAGCTCTTACTGTGAAGAAGCCTTTCCGAAATATCAAGAATGTATTATAACAAAGTCCAGCAAAAACAAACAAGAAGCAAAACCCAGCCGGGAGCACTCACAAGTTATAACAGCAAAGCGGCAGTAGAGTGGAGGACCACAGGTGGAGTGGAATGTGGCCTGGTCGGTTTGCACCGGGAAGGCTTCCAGCAAGGATGGCGTGTCCCTGCACTTTCCCTACGCCTACAGAAACTTTTCCTGATGCTATGCACTGTCCCTGACAGACAGGTGACCTGTCCCTACTCTAGCCACTCACAAAATGCGCGCCAAACCCGGAAGCCAGGTTCTTATATAGACTCTGCCTTACCTCTGCCTGATTGCCGCTGTGGATGAGCGCCACCTACAGTGGAGAAAGTAGACTGCACCTGCCTGCATGCTTTTCATCTGGTACGTTTCAGACCCGTGTTTCAACTGGCTTCGTTAACATCAGCAGTTCTTACTATCTTGTCCAGTCTGCCGTTTGTCCAACACACTCTAGAGCCATGTTCCCACTGGCTTTAATGTTGCCTGCAGTCTTGCTGCCTCGTCCATCCTGCTGTTTGTACAGTTCACTCTACAACAGTGATGGCGAACCTTGGCACCCCAGATGTTTTGGAACTAAATTTCCCATTATGCTCAACCACAATGCAGAGTGCATGAGCATCGTGGGAAATGTAGTTCCAAAGCATCTGGGGTGCCAAGGTTCTCCATCACTGCTCTAGAGTCTAGACCCATATGCTCCGACTGGTTTTCATGTTGTTCAGAGTCCTGCTGCCTGTTCTGGACTTCTGTTTGTCTGGAATGCTTGAGACTCATGTTCCCACTAGTGTTGATTACATCTGCAGACCTTACTGTCTGCTCCGGTCTACAGCTCATCTGGTACACTCTAGATCAGGGATATGCAATTAGCGGACCTCCAGCTGTTGCAGAACTACAAGTCCCATGAGGCATTGCAAGACTCTGACAGCCACAAGCATGGCACCCAAAGGCAGAGGCATGATAGGACTTGTAGTTTTGCAACAGCTGGAGGTCCGCTAATTGCATATCCCTGCTCTAGACCCATGTTCCCACTAGCGTTCCCACTAGCGTTGATGTTATCTGTAGTTCTTACTGCCTGGTCCTGTCTGCTGTTCTTACAGGTATATGCTAGACCGATATTCCCACTGGCTTTAATGTTGTTGCCTAGTCCAGTCCGATGTTTGTCTGTTATGCTCCAGACCTGTGTTCTTGCTGGCTTGGGCGATGTTTGCAGTCCTGCTGCCTGGTCCTGTCTACTGTTCATCTGGTACTCCCCAGATCTGTGCTTCAGTTTGTCTTGCTGTGGTCTGCAGTCCTGCTGCCTGGTCTGAGGTTCATCTGGTATGCTCCAGACCTCATTGTTGGCATCAGTGGCAGGAATAATGCCTCAACGACTGGATAAAGGCAAGCAGAGGGCCGCATCTGCCCCCTGGGCCACAGTTTGGCAGCCACTTCGATCACTGGCTTTGATGTTGTCCGCAGTTCTGCTGCCTGGTCAGGGCTGCTGTTTGTCTGGAATGCCCTAGACCCATGTTCCCACTAGCTTTGGTGTCATCTGCAGTCCATGCTGCCTGGTCTGGTCTGTTGCACATCTGGAATGCTCTAGACCCATGTTCCCACTAGCTTTGGTGTCATCTGCAGTCCATGCTGCCTGGTCTGGTCTGTTGCACACCTGGAATGCTCTAGACCCATGTTCCTGCTGGCTTTGGTGACATCTGCAGTGCTTATTGCCTCTTCTGGTCTGCTGTTTGTCCAGTATGCTCCAGACCCATATTCCCACTGGCTTTGATGTGGTCTGCAGTCCCGCTGCCTGGTCTTGTCCACTGTTTGTCTGGAACACTCCCAACTCATGTTCCCACTGTCTTCAATGACATCTGCAGTCTTTATTGTCTGGTCTATTCTGGTGTTCTTCTGCTACACTCCTGACCCATGTTTTCTCTCCCTCCATTTTTGTCCACAGTCTGTGCTGCCTGGTCCGGTCCATTGTTCATCTGCAATAATCTAGACCAGTGGTCTCCAAACTGTGGTCTGGATGCAGCCCTCTGCATGCCTTTAACTGGCCCTTTTTGCATTATTCCCCCCACTGTCAGCAACAGTGGGGCATAGTCCCTGTCAATGACATGGACAATGGGACACTTTTCCTCTCACTGACACCATTGATGTGGCACTATTCCTACCACTGACACCAATGATGGGACACTATTCATTCCACTGACACCAATGATGGGGCACTATTCCTCCCACTGACATCAATGATGGGCCCACTATTCCTCCCATTGATACCAATGATGGGACACTATTCCTCCCTCTGACATCAATGATGGGCCCACTATTCCTCCCATTGATTCCAATAATGGGACACTATTCCTCCCTCTGACATTAATGATGGGACACTATTCCTCCCATTGATACCAATGATGGGAGACTATTAATCTCACTGACACCAATGGGGGGGGGGGGGCACTAATACACCCCCTGACACCAAGGATGGGGCACTGTTTCTATCGTTTTAACCTACAATGGAGCAGTATTACTTTGCCTAATGCCAATGATGGGGAATTGTTTACTCCTGCTGATGCCAGGACATTTTCTACTCTCACTGGCCACAGTCTGACCCCCCCTAAAGTATGAAGGACAGTAAACTAGCCCTTTGTTTAGAACGTTTGGAAACCCCTATACTAGACCCATGTTACTGCTGGCTGTGTCATCTGCAGTCCTTATTGCCTGGTCTGGTCTGCTATTCGTTTCATACAATCTAGACCTGGACCTGTATCCTCTGGCTTTGTTTCTGTCCACAGTCCTGTTGTCTCCTCTGGTCCACTATCTACTGTATCCAGTACTCTCTGGGTCCAGGCTTCAGTTATTCCTAGTTCAATCCACAATCGGAGCCTCAGACTCTCCCTAGTGTGGTCAGCAGTTCCTCTCTTCGCATGACTCCTGTGCTCTCCTTTGCCACTGGTGCCTGTGCCCCACCATATCTACAAGTGCAGGTTAGTCTCCACATGTTAGAGCGTGGTGAACCTAGAGGTCATTACCTGGGGTCAGCACACATCTGAATCTAAACCTCCGTGAGGGGGTCCCCGACAGAATATGGACTTGCCCTCAAACTCTGACCCCTGAGGGACCCCACGTTACCTGCACACATGTGGGTCCACCATTGTGAGGGGGTGTTTTATCCCATTCTTGTGTGCAATAATAATTTTTTTTTATTCTGCAAATTCTGTTTATAACAGCCAAATGTCAAATATCATATAAAAAGAATAGATGGCGGTGATAGAAAATGATGTTCTGTTTCCTCCACTCCGACATCCTAACTTTTCATTGTCTGATTTGACGTGGTCACCACCATGCAGGGCCACTCCTTCCACAATAAAAGTTTCGCTCTGTGATGACAGTTATTAAACCTCTTTCAGTAGAGCGACCGACGTCACTTCGCACCGCACACAGCCAACTCCACAGCGCAATTTGTTTGTTGTCGGAATTACAGATATTTTTTTCTCCCGGCTGCCAATCAAATTTAAATAGAGAGAAAGTGGCACCGCTAATCAGAGCACAGCAGGATTCCATGTCTGCGCTCAGAGCCGCCATGTATAATTAACGAGCAGAGTGCTCTTATTTACATCAACAATCACAGAGATCAGTGACACCGATTGGTGGAGGCTGCAAAATGGAACATTTTGATAGAGAAATTAATAGATAGATAGATAGATAGATAGATAGATAGATAGATAGATAGATAGATAGATAGATAGATAGATAGATAGATAAATAGATAATAAAAAGATAGATAGATATGTAGCACCCTGATGTTTAGGCAGGGTTGCTCCTAAATTTACCTGCCAGGTGTAGTTACCTTGGCTCAGGGCCGGTACAAGGCAGGGGCGGAAGGGGCGGATGCCCTGGGCGGGATAATTTACTAGAGGAAGGTGCCTGGACTGTACACACAGGCTGCGCTAGAATACTGCACAGCCGGTCAGATTCAACAATGTGCCGAGTGCGCTCCTGCACCCGGCACAAGCCTTGAATGAGCCCTTCAGTTCACTAATCTGTCAGGCGGAGCAATCTCCACCGGACAGGCGTTTCCTAGTCCTGTCCCGGGGTGACGTCACTGAGAGGCCGGCTGGGAGGCGGGAGTGGAGAGGAGCATAGAGTGCTGAGTGCGGGATGTAGAAAGATGGCGGCGACAGAACGTCATTTCCGTTTCAAAATCTGACGGGTCGCTTAATCTGATGAAACACCAGACCTGCGAGTGTGATCTAGAGGAGGAGGAGAAACCAAGCAATAGTAAGCCATCTGCAGATGAATTTGTAAACTCCTTTTTTTTGGGGGGGGGGGCTGCAGCATGAAGGGGTTAATTAACACTGACGCCACTAATGCAGCCCAAGGGGGTTACTTAACTACCACTTGTCACTAATGCATCAGTGACAATACACATTAACCCCTTCATGCTGCATATTACAAATACCATTGGTAATTAACCACTTGCCAACCCATCACACTACATATACTGCGATGGGGTGGCAGCTACAAGCACCGCAATGTACCCATACGTCACTGCCTGTTTCAGCCTAGGGTCACACTGTAGCGAACACAGACATCGCATGTGATTCGCACCTGCACTGCAGGTGCGAAGTTGTATGGCTGAACTCGCATTGGATTTGCACAGAAAAGGTGCAGGGACTTTTTTTTTCCCGCACTGGAATCGGATCGCATGGGTGTTCTCATTTGTCGGGGGACAATCGTCACAAAATCGTACCGCGATTGGGGTGCCTTTGAAAGTAACGGGATCGCAAGCCTGTCTGTGCGTCAATTTGGGAATTGCGGGCAGAATCACAGCGATTCCGCCCGCGATCTGGAACGCCTAGGTGTGAACTGAGCCTTAGGGGGTTATTTACTAAAGCTGGAAAGTGCAAAATCTGGTGCAGCTCTGCATAGAAACCAATCAGCTTCCAGGATTTATTGCCAAAACTTAATTGAACAAGCTAAAGTTAAAAGCTGATTGGCTACCATGTACAGCTGCACCAGATTCTGAGTGCTCCAGTTTTAGTAAATCTCCCCCTTAGTGTCACTGGTGATGTCAGTGGCAGTCAGTCAGTTCCCACAAAGTGTCAGTTACATTTAGCGTCACTATCACAGTCACACTATAAGTCACTCCTTCTTTACAAAGGGGGGGGGGGGGCGCAGTTTTGCCATCTTCTCCATGGGCACTGGATGACCGTGTCCCGGCACTGCCTTGGCTCATTGTTAGGGATCAGTTGAGTTCACCCTAATGCCCTCGGACTTTGTTCGGACATTCCGACAACAAAATCCTAGGATTTTTTCCGACGGATGTTGGCTCAAACTTGTCTTGCATACACACGGTCACACAAAGTTGTCGGAAAATCCGATCGTTTTAAACGCGGTGACGTAAAACATGTACGTTGGGACTATAAACGGGGCAGTGGCCAATAGCTTTCATCTCTTTATTTATTCTGAGCATGCGTGGTACTTTGTCTGTCGGATTTGTGTACACACGATCAGAATTTCCGACAACGGATTTTGTTGTCGGAAAATTTTATCTCCTGCTCTCCAACTTTGTGTGTCGGAAAATCCGATGGAAAATGTCCGATGGAGCCCACACACGGTCGGAATTTCCGACAACACGCTCTGATTGGACATTTTCCATCGGAAAATCCGACCGTGTGTACGGGGCATAAGTCTGGAATTGCTGCACTTCTCTCTTCTGCTGCTAGGTGGCCGGGTAGCTGGTGCCATTACCAATTGAGCATCGTTTAAATGCCACGGCCTACCTGAGTATTGTTGCTGACCATGTCCATCCCTTTAGGACTATGGTGTACCCATCTTCTGATGGCTGATAATGCACCATGTCATAAAGCTCAAATCATCTCACTACTGGTTTCTTGAACATGACAATGAGGTCACTGCACTCCAATGGCCTTCACACTCACCAGATCTCAATCCCCCCCCCCAGATCTCAATCCAATAGAGCACCTTTGGGATGTGGTGGAACGGGAGATTCGTATCATGGATGTGCAGCCTACAAATCTGCAGCAACTGCGTGATGCCATCATGTCACTATGGAGAAAAATCTCTGAGAAATATTTCCAACACCTTGTTGAATCTATGCCATAAAGAATGAAGGCAGTTCTGAAGGCAAAAGGGATCCAACCCGATACTAGCGAGGTGTACCTAATAAAGTGGCCGGTGAGTGTAGATTGAAATGTGTGATTTATCTGCATGCAGCCAACAAAAAAAAAGACTAAACTAGACCCCAGAGCAGGCTGGGACTAATATGTGCTTCCCATAAATCCACAAATAAAATAAAAAAATGAAATATGAATATGCAGGACTCCGACCCCTAGATCCTTGTCTGTGAATTATATCAAAATGAAAATATCTTCTACCATCTGCCTAAAATAATCTTAGTGCATAAACCATCATTCCCAGTTTAAACAAATACAGATCAAGTGTTTTATGTAATCATCAAAGTCCAAATCCCAACCGCACATAACGTGCATTCATAGTGTTATGACAATACAAATTGACAAAGTCCAAACAATGATTCAGAACATCTCTATGTTTTCTGGAATCTTCTGACCTCCATTAACTTAGAGGTCAATTATTGAGGGTGAGCGAATATTTAATTATGTCTTCACCAGTGGCGGTGACCCCAGCAAGAGGTGTGAATGAAATAATAGGAACACTAATTATCTGTGGACTGGTTTTGTATGAAGACAGGGATGTTCGAAATCATTGTTTGGACTTTATTAATCAAATGTTTTGTATAACACTATAAATGCACTTTAGGCTCTGTTTGGATTTGGACTTTTATGATTACATGGAACACTTGATGGGTATTTGTTTATACTGAGAATGATATTTTATGGTGTGACAATGTAAGGCCCTGCCACTGTGAAAGCACACCGGATCTCATGTTTCCAGCTCTAGAAATTCTGTGCGCTCCAGCAGATTGTTGGTGAGTTCTGCAGCACTCAGAGCAAGAGCAAAGGCAGAAACAGCATTAGCAAGAGGTCTCTTATGCTGAAAAAAACTAAGGCCTGCCAAAAAAATCTATCGTCCGCAAAAAAAACCATCGTCCGCCAAAAAATCTATCGTCCGCAAAACAAAAATATCGTCCGCCCAAAAAATCTAACGTCCGCAAAATAAAAATATCGTCCGCAAAAAAATCTATCATCCGCAAAAAAAAAAACATCGTCCGAAAAAAACAAAAAACTATGGTCCGCAATGACCCCCCAGATCTCATGTTTCCATCTCTAGAAATTCTGTGCGCTCCAGCAGATTGTCAGTAAGTTCTGCAGCCAAAAATCTATCGTCCGCAAAAAAGCCTATCGTCTGAAATGAGCTTCTCTGCTGATTTTATCATGCAATCAGGGCTGGTGCAAGGATTTTTGACACGCTAGACGAAACCTCATTTTTCAGCCCCCCATTGGCTCCGCCCCTCACTGAGATTTTTGCAGCGCCTCTTCACCTATTTCTTCAGCCGTGGTCCACAGCCCGCACCTGCGCCTCTGGACCCGACATGAAGACAAATAGTGGGGGCACCGGCTTGCTTCCTCATGTCAGCTGTGGTCCACAGGTAAGGGCAGTATACAGACAGTCTAGGGCAGTATACAGACAGGCTAACTGTGTAACTGCCTGTCTGTATGAGCAGACAGATACACTGACAATGCTTTACAGGCTCCTAGTAAAAATAATATTAAATGTACGTTTTTTTTACCTGCAAAAAGATCTACATTTACTATTTTTTTTACAAAGGTGGACTTGAACCTCTACACCTCAAGTCACCCCAATACCTGTATTTTCAGGTCTCAGATCAACACAATTCTTCTACCTTCACACCTCAGATCACCCCATCACTGTATCACCCTGAATTCCTGTTCCCCTCAACCCCCCTTACACACATATCAGTTCCTCTCTGTACCCCCCTGCACATCTGTCCCCCCCCACACATCAGTTCCTCTCTGTACCCCCCTGCACATCTGTCCCCCCACACATCAGTTCCTCTCTGTACCCCCCTGCACATCTGTTGTCCCCCCCCCACACATCAGTTCCACTCTGTACCCACCTGCACATCTGTCCCCCCACACATCAGTTCCTCTCTGTACCCCCTGCACATCTGTCCCCCCCCACACATCTTCTCTGCCCCCCCTGCACATCTGTCCCCCCCACACATCAGTTCCTCTCTGTACCCCCCTGCACATCTGTCCCCCCCACACACATCAGCTCCACTTTGTACCCCCCTGCACATCTGTCCCCCACACATCAGTTCCTCTCTTTACCCCCCTGCACATCTGTCCCCCCCACACATCAGTTCCTCTCTGCCCCCCTGCACATCTGTCCCCCCACATATCAGTTCCTCTCTGTAGCCCCTACACATCTATCCCCCCCACACACATCAGTTCCTCTCTGTACCCCCCTGCACATCTGTCCCCCCCACACACATCAGCTCCACTTTGTACCCCCCTGCACATCTGTCCCCCACACATCAGTTCCTCTCTTTACCCCCCTGCACATCTGTCCCCCCCACACATCAGTTCCTCTCTGCCCCCCTGCACATCTGTCCCCCCACATATCAGTTCCTCTCTGTAGCCCCTACACATCTATCCCCCCCACACACATCAGTTCCTCTCTGCCCCCCCTGCACATCTGTCCCCCCCACACATCAGTTCCTCTCTGTACCCCCCTGCACATCTGTCCCCCCACACACATCAGTTCCTCTCTGTACCCCCTGCACATCTGTCCCCCCCACACATCAGCTCCTCTCTGTACCCCCCTGCACATCTATCCCCCCACACACATCAGTTCCTCTCTCCCCCCCTGCACATCTGTCCCCCCCACACATCAGCTCCTCTCTGTACCCCCTGCACATCTGCCCCCCCCCACAAACACATCAGTTTCTCTCTGTACCCCCCTGCACATCTGCCCCCCCCCCCACACACACACCTGTTCCCGCTCTGTACACAGTGCAATGCACAACAAACTTGACAGCCGAGTACATTTTTTATTTCATGTGGCTGGGTGCAGGCACTGAGCATGCTGCCTGTGCTTCCATTATACCTGAGCCAGTGGGGGTGACGGCTTCACCGCCAGGAGAGCGGCGCTGCTGCCTGCCCTCCCACAACAGATCCCCGATCCTTCCAGGAGGGGGGGGATATTGCGGCAAGCCCGGAGTTAAATGCAGGCTTCCATCTCATCCGCCCGGCCAGTTTCATCGATCATGCAGCACTTCCAGCCGGCTGCTCCTTGTCTCGGCTCTCTCCCCTCATCTTCTCACTGCCGCTGCTAGGGCGGCACTGCAGGCTGGGGATAGAGTGGTCCGGGATGTCTTCACAGGCACAACCACCCTCTAGCCTGGCGGCTGGCGCCATAAGGCATGTACTTAAAAAATGCCGGTCCTGCAGGTATTTTAATAATCTGAATCCCTAGCGAGTGGCTGGGGATCAGGATTTTGCCCCCCCCCCCCTACCCTGGTGCCCTAGGCAGCCGCCTGACCTGCCTATTGCTAGCGCTGGCCCTGCATCCAATCATGTGCAAGCTAAAATGCTGTTTTTGCATGTCCCCCTCAGATCTGCACTTCCAAGTGCACTTGTAGTTCAAAGTGGATTTGCCTTTAGTAAATAAACCCCGGGATTCACAAGTATGTAGAGTGCGGGACTCCAGAGTATTGATTATGAGCGTAAAAATGTTTTTACAGATTTCTTTGGTCTCAGTAGTTTGGAGATTCATAAGAGCTTTGGGAGGGAAGAAATCTCCTACACAGTGTCCTTCTTGCAGAAGACCAACAGGGTTTGTGTCCAGGTGAGCACAGCCCTTATAATGATAAGCTTCAAGCATATTTCTAAACAGAAAAGATAAGAGAGAGAGTAGAAAGGAAAGAGAGGGAGGGGGAACATATTTCAGGACTCCTGTTAGGAGACAGGTCTGCATTGTTAATGGATAGGTTTGCGTTGTTGAGGGGACAGGTGTGCTCCACCTGAAAGCTAGGAGGTCTTATGCCGCGTACACACGAGCGGAATTTCCATCAGAAAAAACTTGGATGGTTTTTCCGACGGGATTCCGCTCAAGCTTGCCTTGCATACACACGGTCACACAAAAGTTCTCTGAACTTTCGACCGTCAAGAACGTGGTGATGTACAACACTACGACGAGCCGAGAAAATGAAGTTCAATTAATTGTTTCTGAGCATGCGTGATTTTTTGTGCGTGCAAATTGCATACAGACGAACGCATTTTTGGATAGGAACTTTTTCTGACCCAAAAATAGAGAACATGCTCTCAATATTTTGCTGGCTGGAATTCTGCCAGCAAAAGTCCGATGGACCATACACACGGTCGGAATTTCTGACCAGAAGCTCACATCTGACTTTTGCTGGCAGAATTTCTGATCATGTGTATGGGGCATTAGGCTAGGAGACAGGAGGGTTTCAGACTAGAGTTGCCACCTCATCCCTTTGAACCTGAACACATACGAATTACACAGGTTCTGAGGCTAATTTAATGCAGGTAAGGCACCAAGTGAGTTTACTTACCACCTTAATCAGCCACAGAACCTGTGTAATTAATATGTGTTCAGGTTTAAAGGGATGACGTGGCAATTCTATTTCAGACGGGTGCCAGGAGATCCCCTACTAAGAGGCCAAGGCATGGCACTGCAACTAAAGGCAGAGAACAAAGGAAGCGCCACCTAAGTGCAGTTTTAAAAGCTGATTTTTAATGGTAAGGTATACATAAGCACTCACAAGAAGTAAGGAAGGTACAGGCTCATCTGTTTGTGTAGTTCTGAGGGCTCCTTGGGTCCGGAAATGGTTACTGGTGCGTGGTGTATAGACATCAGGACGTGCTGCGGACCTGCTATCTATACACCACTTACCAGCCTGTACCTTCCTTACTTTTTGTGAGTGTTTATGTATACCTCACCATTAAAAATCAGCTTTTAATACTTCACTTAGGTGGCGCTTCCTTTGTTCTCTCCCTTTATGCCCGTGTGAAAGGGGCCTAAGGGTCAGAGCCCTGCATATTTGTATTTAGATTTTTTTTGTGTAGATAGATAGATAGATAGATAGATAGATAGATAGATAGATAGATAGATAGATAGATAGATAGATAGATAAATAGATAGATAAATAGATAGATAAATAGATAGATAAAAGGGAGATAGATAGGGAGATAGAGAGATAGTTGAAAGGTAGATAGAAGAAAGAAAGAAAGAAAGAAAGAAAGAAAGAAAGAAAGAAAGAAAGAAAGAAAGAAAGAAAGAAAGAAAGAAAGAAAGAAAGAAAGATGATAGATGTAGATAGACAGGAGACTTCCAGTCCCAGGGTGGGAAGACGTCATTGATTAGATAGATAGATAGATAGATAGATAGATAGATAATTAGATAGATAGATAGATAGATAGATAGATAGATAGATAGATAGATAGATAGATAGATAGATAGATAGATAGATAGATAGATAGATAGGATGTAGATAGACAGGAGACCTCCAGTCCCAGGGTGGGAAGACGTCATTGCTATTATAGATAGTTACCGAGCGATCTCTGATTCCTCTGATACGAAGGCGACGTCAGCTTTGGTTTTATTTAGAATTCTCGCTTTTTCTTTTTCCGGCAGAACAACTTTATTAAAAGAAAATCCTGGAAGGAATGAGTAATACGAGAAGATCTTTGACCAGATTTCTGACGCAACAAAACTCTGATGGAGACTTTGAGCCGACTGATATATTCATTGCACGTATGCAGCGCAGAGAGCCATACTAGTGAGACAACCCACTGCTCTGCCCCCAAGTAGATCACAACTCAGTGTTATATGAAAAACATTCTGGAATAATAAACATTCTTCAGGAGCTCATCAAGAGAATATTCTGGAAATAAACTTCTGCTGCTGAGAGAAGACTCCCCATCTTTGTTCAGGCATCATCCAGGGTCACCAGTGCCGGGGCAAGGTCATCCAGCGCCCAGGGCAAAGATGCCAAATTGAGCCCTACACCCCATTTATGATGTGCACTCTTAGGGGATCCTACGCTATCACTACTCTTTTCAGCCTTGTAACAGAAGGAAGGCGCCCCTATCCCCGCAGTAAATCTTTGCTCCAAGGGCAGCTGCCCCTCCCGCTCACCCCTTGTCCCGCCCCTGAGGGTCACCATCTTCTTCCTGGACTAAAATGACAAATAGATGACATAATTATGCAAATCCTGGATCCTCTGCAGTACCTGGCTGTGTTCACAAATGTCTGACACAGATAAGGCCCTTTCTGCTGCCTCTCACCTTGTGATTTATTACAGTTACAATGTTGCAGTCTGAAAAAACAAAAAACAACTGCAATGCGTTATAACAAAGCATTGCAGTGCATGACAGCACACAATCACGGCATACAGCAGTGCACATGCGTTATACATGTCCCCGAGGGACCTGATATATCCAGCTATGAATCAATTTCCTATGCGCACCAACTTTCTTTTACATTTTCTAATACGGCGTTCACTTGATTTTATTTTCTTCCACTGGGGATATGTAGTGTAGGCGTCACTGTGATAATACAAAGGAAAAAAGTCAACTTCCATCACCAGGTTTAGGATGCAGGAATTTACTGAATAATCAGCGTGTGCGCAAATACCGCAATTTAACAAAGTCTCGCCGTTCAGAAATAGATTTCGGCGTTCCAATAACTGTTCTTGAACTGGCAAATTAAGACAATTCACATAAAAAAAAAGGGACTTGGATTCTTCCGACTGATGAGTTTGTAGCCACGTCATAAGAGATTACAATAGATAATCGCCGCTCTGTATCTCCGTAAGATTTCACATTTGAAGAAAGCAATTATTTTCTTCGAACGAGCCGGGCTGATGTGTGTGGGCTTTGTAAATCAAAAAATTAATCAACATCGAGAAATTCTTATTGCGGCTTTTTGCGGTGAGAACAAAGGTCCTGCGCCTCTCCAGAAATGTAATTCAGAAAAAAATAGGTTCTGTGCTCTTTACCTGCGTCACTTCTTCACCGCGCCATGAGACACGATGCTATCGTACGGGTGACATTCACAAACTGATCACTTACAGCAGATTCGTTCTCTGAGAGGCGGCTTTTATCTTCCTCATTAAACCTCGACCTTTACAAGCTGGGTGAGATAGTACAAGGAATGAAAGTTGCATACAGAAAGAGAAGTTTACTTTTTTTTTTTCAAAAGTCGACTTAAATCCAATCTCTTAAAGTTCATAGAAGCTTTAACATGTTATGTCATTTCTAAAGTCATTTTTATTTTGTAAAAATCTGAAGCTATCATTAAATTAACCCATGATGCTTATGTCATGAAGGTCCTTGTAAAGGCCCATACACACGATCGGACTTTTTGACAACAAACATGCAAATGACCTGTTTTAAGGCAACATCCGACCGTGTGTATGCTCCATCGGACAAACTTTTTTGATTTTCATCGGACAAATGTTGGCTGTGCGAACAAACTTGGCGGCAACAAAAGTCCGACATCGGCAGGTGTACACAAAGCCATAGCACTTTAGTACAAAGTACAAACACGCATGCTCAGAAACAATGCAAACGATCAGACAGCAATACAGAAGTTGACCAAAGGGTGGCGTCGGAGAATTGAACGTCCTCCTTTGAAGTGTCGTCAGTACGTTGAAACGTCACTACGTTCGTGTTTGTTGCCTAAAAAGTCCTGCCGTGTGTATGCTTAACAAGTTCACGGCCAACGCCCTTTGTACAGAAATCCATGGAAAAGTTTGTATAAAGTCTGATCGTGTGTAGGAGGCTTAACACTGACCTGTTCAGGATCCAGAGCCAGGTCCTGTATCTGGCAAGCAGCCGGCGGTACTTCCAGCACCAGGAGACAGATCTAATGATTTGTAACACCTTAAATTGTGAAATTGTAAATTATGTGGTTCAGATCACTAAGCTTTAGCCAAAGTCCCCTGCTACAGTACTTACCTGTATCCCTGTGTGCTCAGTGCCTGCTTCCAAGTGCGACCAATGTGCCCCGTGTCATCTAGTGACTGTGTCCCACGTCTCCAAGTGTGCCCCGTGTCATCTAGTGATTGTACTCAGTTTCTCCAAGTGTGCCCTGTGTCTCCAGGTGTGTCCCATGTCATCTAATGACTAGGCCCAGTGTCTCCAGGTGTGTCCCATGTCATCTAGTGACTTTGTCTCTAGTCTTCAAGTGTTCTGTATCATCTGGTGATTGTGACCCATGTCTCTAAGTGTGCCCCGTGTCATCTAGTGACTCCACACTCCTGTTTCTCAAAATAAGCCCCAGTGTGCCCCATGTCATCTAGCGACTCCAGTGCTCCCATGTGTCTTCAAGTGTGCCCAGTGTTCCCCTTGTCAACTAGTGGCTCTGATGCTCCCCTGTGTCTCCAAGTGTGTCCAGTGTGCTCCATGTCATCAAGTAACTCCAGAGCTCCCTTGTGTCTCCAAGTGTGCCCCATGTCATCTACCGACTCCAGTGCTCCCTTGCATCTTCAGTTGTGCCCAGTGTGCCTCATGTATAAACTTGGAGAACTAACTGCCATCACCAGTGACACTAATGCAGTGAGCAGTGATAATACTATCCCCTGTCACTGTACTAATGACACTGGCTGGGAAGGCGTTAACATCTCAGGTAATCAAGGGGATAAATGTGTGCATAACAAGTGTTACATTGTGTAAAATTGTGTAAATTGTGTAATGTGTCTTGTTTTTTACCAAAGGTATCTTTGTTTCTTCTCCCTGGAAAGCAGGGAGAAGAAACAGAGATACTATTGCCACTGTACAGAGCCCTGTGTTGACTGTCAACCTAGGGCTATGGGCTGTGATTGCACACAGTTGATCAGCAGGTCCCAGCCATGAATCATTCAGAACCAAGGTATGTTCATCTCCTCATCAGTGACAACTCTTTGTCCCTATCTCCCAAGTGTGCTTCTGTGTTGTCACACAGGCTTCTGATGGAGACTACAAGCGACAATTTCTACACACATAATACACACATGGACCACTGTTGTCACCATCAGAAAACCTGCCCAGAGAAATGCCATCTAGCCATCATAGAGCACCTGTGTGGGAGGTTCTGGCCTTTCCTCACTCCATCTAAAACAACAAGAAAAAAGAACTTGTTAAAGTTGCACTTTAAGTCCCTGTCAGGGATCAATCTCAGCTGCCATCCTGGATATCGCATTGTGAATCATAGCGATGTCCCAGGAAAAGGATTCCTAATCATCTTTCAGCGTATCATTGACTTGTTGAACCCTCAGCTTTCTTGATATTATTGAGCTGTCACCTCGGGGACACATAATATCCTGCATTCATACATGTGCAATAATCGCATGAGCGCCGGTATTTGTCTGTCGCTGGAGGTCAATAGTTTCCTTCTAAAGAACAGCAGGAAATGACAATGGTGCAAAAAGCTCTTTTCTGCAACCCTTTCACTCAGCTTTAGCAGGGCAGTGTAGTTCTGGGTGCGTCCTCAATTTTAATTTCCTCAGAAAAAGGGGCACATGAGCCATACAGTACACTGCACAATACAAAAATTCCCCAGCTAGTCGATATAAAAATACCTAATTAAATGGTGTCAACAGTTTAGTACGAGGCTTAGTAGGAGGAGAAGGAGGAAGAAGAGGTTGAGGTAGTTGAAGAATGAGGACAAGGAGGATGAGGAGAAAGAAAAACATGAAACAGAAGAAGGAAGATGAGGAGAAATAAAAAAGAAGAATGAGAAGGAAGAAGGAGAAAAAAAAGAAGGTAGAAGAGGAGAAAGATGAAGAAAAGAAGAAGGAGGATAAGGAGACGGAAGAAGAAAAGGAAGATCAGGAGAAAAAAGAAGAAGATAAGGAGGATAAGAAGGTGGAATTAGAAGAGAAATAAGTAGAGAAGAAAGTAAAAGAGAAGTAGGGGGAAGAGGAGAAGAGAATGAGGAGAAGGAAGATAAAGAGAACGAAAAACACAAGAAGAAAGAAGAGAAGGAAAGGGATGAGAAGAAGTAATAAAAGAGCAGAATGATAAGGAAGAGGAGAAGAAGAAGGAAGAAGAGAGGGAAGATAAGGAGAAATAAGAAAAAAGAAGAATGAGAAGGAAGAAGGAGAATGAAAAGAAGGTAGAAGAGGAGAAAGACGAAGAAAAGAAGAAGGAGGATGAGGAGACGGAAGAAGAAAAGTAAGGTCAGGAGAAAAAAGAAGAAGATAAGGAGGATAAGAAGGTGGAATTAGAAGAGAAATAAGAAGGAGAAGGAGGATGAAGAGAAGGAAGAAGAAGATAAGGCGTATGAGGAGCAAGATGAAAAGACAGGTAGGAGGATGAAAATAAGAGTGTGAGAAGGAGGAGGAGGAAGAGAAGGAGGATGAGAAGAAGGAAAAACATGTCAAGAAAGAAGAAGAGAAGAATGAGGAAGAATGGAAGAAAGAGGAGAAGAAGGAAGAAGAAAAGAAGGTGAATGAAGAGAAGGGAAAAGAGGAGAGGCAAGACGAGGAGAAGGAAGAAAAAGAGAAGAAGAATGTAGAGTAGAAGAAGGATAAGTAGAAGAAAAAACAGGAGAACGAAGAAGAGAAAAAAGGAGGATGAGGACAAGAAAGGAGATTAGGGGAATAGGATGAGGAGGGAAATGTAAGGGAAATCAGAAAGGGCAGAAGAAGGAAAGGAAGATATGAGAGGCCATTTACATTGGTCCTTCCAGGGTCCTCAGTCCAGATACAACGGAGAAGCCAACATGACTCCTGGACAAGGCCTTTGAATATTAACAAACCACTTGTGATATTTCTTTTCCGCATTTTTTCAGCTTGGAGCTGTGCAGACATTCGGCAGAATTTTGCTCAGAGAGACACAACACCTATTAACAATATCTCTCACTATCCATCACTGGAGGGCACGATGCATAAAATGTGCAAATAAGAGTATATTATTTATACAGTGTTGCATTTTGCCTGACGGCCCTTAAATATTGATTTGACTACTTTGTGAACCTTTGTGCCTGAGATTCCGGCTGCCCCGGAGCTTGGCGTATCTTTTATTAATAGCGCACATTTTCTAGCAGAAAATTCTCCTGGATTTAGTAAAGGGCCTCTGCGCTATGTTTAGTAACCCCATCATGTGAGAGGCTCTATAGTAACTATATAGCGTCAAAGCGTATTAATAATTGTGCCACTATGCTCAAAGGACTAGCTGCTAATTTTGTAAGGTAGAAAGTGTTGTCTTGTGAGCTACAGAAACCACCTTTCACTGCTCTTCTCTGCTGAGCGCTGAAATCTGGTTGGTTGCCATGAGTTACAGGAGTTTTACGTTCTGTCCCTGTCTGGTATTCAGACGTCAGTGAAGGCGCCTTGGCAAGCTTACAGCTTGTGTCTATTGTTTGTCATTGAGTGCTGCTGAATCATAAAAGCACTTTCATTGCTGCAGTAGTGATTGACTCATGACCGCCGTACGCTACAAGAGAACCAGTAATGGCTGGGCTTACCCAAGAATCTGAATATACAGTCCTAAATTATTATAATTGTGCAGGAATACAATTAAAAGGTCTATAGGTCTCCTTTCTTGACTTAATTTATGAAGCCTCATACATCAGCTTGAGTGTCAGGGGTTCAGAAATCGACTGAAGCAAGACAGCTGTCAGCCTGTCAATTGGCAGTTCCCATATAAAGGGGTAATTATAAAAAAAAAAAATGCAAATACATTTTTGATCTCTGCAAATACCAGAAAAGTCGGATTTTATTAGGCTATTTCCTCTCCAGGTCCGATTCTCTTCAATCATAAGAATTGCGTGAATTGGGAAAATACTGCATTATGGCTAGGGTTGCACCGATACCAGTATCGGTATTGGTGGCTATACAGAGTATTTGCACAAGTATCGGTACTCGTGCAAATGCACCGATACCTGAAACTGATACTTTCAAGCTCGGTTCTTTGACCTGTCAGTGGGTTTCCCCTGTTGATAGCTGAAGTGTTAAAGAAGTCCGGTAATTGGAGCTGTCCAAAAAAAAAAAAAGCAGGGGGAAATGTTTATTAACAACATTGCTCAACTGCTGAAACACTAAAATTAAAAGAAACCTTGTTTCTTTTTGTATCTTTCTGTTTCTTCATCTGCAGATCAAATGGATGAACAAATGTTCCTCTGTTTAACCCCTTAATAACCCTTAATTTACTCTAATCAGCCTTAATTAACTCCCTATTCTCCTCCATTTAATTATTATTTTCCTGCTTTTTTTTTTTTTTTTGTTCACATCTATTTTATAAACGATAAACAATGAAAACTTTTTTTTTGTTTGCTTTGTTAGTGAATATTTGTACACATATATTTTAACATATATTTACACATTTCACAATGAAAAAGCGCAAAATTTAAAAAAAAAATCGATTTCATTTGTAAAATAACTTTTCAATGCTTTGTACCATTGCTGACAGCTGAAGTGAAAACAAAACAGTTGCGGTAGGTATCGGTAATTGGTATCGGCGAATACTAAAAAAAAAAGTATCGGTACTCGCACTCGTTGTAAAAAAAATGGTATCGGTGCATTCCTAATTATGGCCACTAGATGGTGCTGATGATGATGGGGGGGGGGGAAATACTTATTTACTATGATCATCAGCTCCATCTAGCGGCCATAATGCAGTATTTTCCCAATTCATGCTATTTCTATAAATGAAGAACATTCAGCCTGGAGAGAAAATAGCCTGATAACATTTTATTTTGCTGAAATTTGCATAGAATGAATGTACATGCAGTTTCAAATGGCAATTTTTTTATATAAATATACCCAATAATGTCTTCCATCTCCTAAGAGTGCATAACAGTGTCAAAAAGCGGAGCTCGTTGCTAAGGCTTGGTTCACACTTAGAGGTGCCACCAAACGTGGTCTCATTCCCGTTTGTCACGTGTAGAGCAACCCATTCATTTCAATGGGCTGAGCTACGCACAAGAAATGTGGAAAAAAAGTATTTGACTGTTTCCCAAAAATGCACCAAATTGAATGATTCTGCTGCACCATTCGGTTTGGCGTTCGTGAAAACACGTACATTTGCAGATGCGTGGGGATGCCATTAACAATTTATTGCATTGCTGCACATCTGCTAAAGGGCAGCGCTTTTCTGTGTGTGTCAGGAAAGCAAGTGACCTTGTGTGCATTCCCAAGATGTTAATAGATACATAGATGGTAAACTAGCCTTAGAATAAAATAGCCACATTTTTCTTCTACTTGATACTGTTTCAGAATAGTTCTACCTTTGATGATAAAGAAGCTATCCTTGAGCTCCAGTCTGGGGACTTGGCTTAGGCTGAGAAGTTGTCATCAATCTGCTGCATGCAGGAGGGGGCATTTCAACTTTGTAGCAAGTCACAGGGTGGCTGCCTCAGGTGCTGATCTGTGTCAGACATTTGTGAACACAGCAGCCGAGAATTGCACTGACACCAGGATTTTCATTGTGTCATCTCTGAGCCAGCAACTCGCTGCAGGAAGTAGATGGGGACCCTGGATGATGCCTGCAAGAAAAGCAAATGTAGTCATTGTCAGGGGGAGTACTCTGTGATGCCAGGTCTGCTTTAATGTGTGAGAAATAAGGCAGCGGGCAGGGCAGCAACTACTAGCTCTCAGATGAACGCTGACTCTCAAGCTGAAGAGGCAGGCTGGAACAAGGTAAGTAAAGGCATTCAATGGGGGGCAAACCTCATCTCTCATAGGTTTAGATAATTCCAGGTTGAATATTCAGGTACATACAGTACATATATAAATAAAGAAACATTACTTTAATGCAGTGGCGTCACTAGGGTTGGTGTCACCTGGTGCAGCAAAACATGGTGTCAACCCCCCTCCCCCCCGTCTATCCTGCCCAGCGCCCTGCAAGCAGCGCATGGTCACAGGGCGCACCCCAAAACGGCCCCTGTAAATGATAGTATTGGGGGGTATAGGGCAGGCTAGGGTGGTATAGGGCAGGTTGGGGTGGTATAGGACAGGTTAGGGTGGTAAAGTGGCAGATTAGGGTGGCATAGGGTAGGCTGTGGTGTATAGGGCAGGTTGGGGTGGCATAAGGCAGTTTGGGTGGTATAGGGCAGGTGGTATAGTGCCAGATTGTGGTGATATAGGGCAGGTTGGGGTGGCATAAGACAGGTTGGGGTGGTATAGTGCCAGGTTGCGGTGGTATAGGGCAGGTTGGGGTGGTATAGTGCTAGGTTGGAGTGGTATAGTGCTAGGTTGGGGTGGTATAGTGCTAGGTTGGAGTGGTATAGTGCTAGGTTGGGGTGGTATAGGGCAGGTTGGGGTGGCATAGGGCAGGTTGGGGTGGTATAGGGCAGGTTAGGACTGTGCAGTGATAGTGTGCACTGTGCAGTAACTTACAGCATCATACCTGGAGATGAAGACCCGGGCGGGGCTGCTTAGTCCTTGCCTCTATCTCCTTCAGCTGCGGGATCAGCCACAGTGGAGGAGTCAGTGGGAGAAGTGGAAGAGGCAGATATTGGGGATCACAGAGGGGCCGAGAGAAAGCTTAACCGGGGGGGGGGGGGTGTCATAGGCAGCCTCACTCCACCGCACAGCTTGGTGCCTTGCTCCCACCGCTCTGCAAGTGCAAGCAATATAATTATAACACAGTGTGTAGCGGCGGCCCCAGTGTCAACCCTCTGGCGGGTGTCACCCGATTCGGCCCACACCCCCATAGCAACACCACTGCTTTAATGCAGATACAGATTCCCAGTGTGACATGGTCGTGACACCTCCAGTACATGAAGTAGGCAGTGACCATTTATAACAAAGTTTCGGGCAAGGTTGCTCCCTGGGTGAATTGGAGGATCTTTCTTGGGAGGGAGGAGCTGTTGCTAGTATCAGTGTTGATCTTAATCTTGACTCCATTAAGTCTTTTAAAATCCAGTCTGACTTTTACCCTGTCAATGCTCGATGTCCTGAGATGGACAAATTCCAGAAAATGGTAGAGAGAGATCTCACCCTGCTGACGTCTGGCCGACCAGCTGGCTCGAGCATTGCACAGGATAATCTATCTAGAAGTGAGAGAGAAGCTCTTAAAAACCTTGAAGATGACATTTCTATCATTATTAGAAACTCAGATAAAGGTGGGTTGGTAGTTGTTATGGAGGCATATAAAGTATTTTTAACAACTCTGATCAATGAGGGGATTCATTTGGGTGTGTTTGACAGCAGGTCCGGAAACTGTCTTATTCCTGAACATCCAGTGATGTCAATTTTTCATCACCTTCCCGAGACCCATAAAGGGTTAGATCCATTAGAGGGGAGGCCCATCATCTCCTGGATTGGTTCTCTCAATGAGGGATTGGGCCAATGGCTGGATGGTGTTCTGCAACCTCTGGTTAGCACACTCCCTAGTCACTTGAAGGATACTAATTACCTTTTAAACTTTGCACGTGACACACAGTGGAATCTCCTACGATGTATCGAGTCTGTATTCGTCAATTCCACATGGATTGGCCATTGAAGCAGTTGGATTTTACTTGTAATGTAACATCATACCAATCCTACTCTTGAGGTTCGTCTATATGTCTTGGATGCTTTGGAGTATCTTTTAACACATAATTTCTTCATGTTTAATGGGGAATACTTTCTCGAGAGGTGCGGAGCAGCGATAGGGGCTAAATTTTCGCCCTCACTTGCCAACCTGTACATGGGTTGGTGGGAGCACCATATCATTTATGGCAGCACCAGCCCTTTCAGATCCCACATTAGAATGTTCAAACGCTACATAGATGACCTTGTATTTATCATGGATAACCATTTTGGCACTTTGGAGAATTTTCTCAAATATTTGAATAATAATGACAGAAATCTTCGGTTTACAGGCCAGTCAAATAACAGGGACATCTACTTTTTAGATGTCCATCTGTGTGGCCATGATTCTGGTGTGCAGACCTCCCTGTATAGAAAACCCCTCTCAGTTAATACGCTGCTGATGGCCGGATAAGGACACCCTCGCCATACAATCAAAGGCATTCCAGTAGGGTCCGTCATATATGCAGTGACCAATGGGTTTTTGAGGAGGAAGCTAAGGCTCTTTACTTACGTTTCATACAGAGGGGTTATCCAAGATGGATGCTAGATAGAGCTCTGTTCATTGCGAGATCCAAAGATAGAAATGATTTGCTTAGTGGAAATAAATACAAAGACTCTAGGAGCAATAATAAGGGATTCAGTAAAGAGCGACTCAAGCTCAGTACACCTTTCAGCTTGGAATTTGAGGCTATAAGAAGGATTTTATACAAATATCTTCCCATCCTCTCTGAGGATCAGGCTTGTGCTGATCTATTGAAGGATGGTGTTAATATGGTTTCAAGGAGAGCTCCATCCCTAGATAATTCCTTATCACCCAGTTTATTTACCACCAATAAAACAGTCTACAACATGGTTACACCTCAGAGGTAATTTCAGCTGCGGTGTATCCAAATGTCCTTTTTGTAGGCAAATTATCAAAGGGGAGGTTGTGTGTTCTTATTCTACTGTGAAAGAACAGACTGGGGTCATCAGGGCCGGTGCTGCCACTAGGTAAACTAGGCAGCCACCTGGAGCGCACTGCTGCCTAGGGTGCCAGGCCACTGGTGTTCCTACTCTCTTCTCTCTGCAGCAAGCAACTAAGTCTCAGCATCAGCAGGCAGCCACCATAGTGGCAGAGGCACAGCGCCAACAGAGGACTGTGTCTGTGTCCCGACTCCCAAATGAATGGAAGCAAGCAAACATTCATTGATGGGCGCTGGTGAGGCTGCAGTTGATGGGCACTGGTGAGGCTGCATTTGATGGGCGCTGGCAGGCATGTACTGGCCATTGGGACTACAGGCAGTTTCCCGGTGGGTCGATGGCTCAGTGGGCCGATTTCAGTGACAGTGGACCGCTGCCTCCCTCCAGTCCTCTGTCCCCCCCGCAGTGCTCACCTCCTCTCCCTGGCTAGTTATGCAGCGCGCCTGAATACAGACATGATGCTCAGGAGTCAACACTTAGAAGCTCATCATACGATCTGGAAGGAGGGCGGCCTCACTTTCCTGCCTAATCTTGTTCCATTGGGGGGGTGGGCGCCAAACTGATTCTTTGCCCCAGGTGAAATAATGTCTAGCTTCCCCACTGGTACTGCCTATAAGAGAAATAATGTAGAACGGCTAATAGCTAGTGGGGGGGGGGGGGGGCTTGGGTGGCAAGCCGGCATGGGAGAGACCTGTCAAAGTGGGCCAGTCTGGGTGAAGTCCAGGGCCAAATTTTTGTCCCAGTCCAGCCCTGGGCGCTGGTGAAGCTGCATTTTATGGGCGCTTCATTAAAAAGGTGGGATATACATGGGCAGGGCAAAGGGGGGGGGGGTTTCGCTTGGGTGTCAAAAATCCTTGCACCAGCCCTGGCAGTCATTCTACAATTTCAATACCAAACATGTTGTATATATCATCACATGCAGACTCTGTAATGTGCAGTACATTGGATGCACAATCAGACGTCTCAGGGATAGATTAATTGAGCATTTATCTAGTATTGAGAAAAATTATTCCACCAATGTTGCTCGCCATTTTAATCAATATCATAATGGTGACACCTCAGCAATAGGAGTACAGATCCTTGAGAAAGTCAGACCGCCTAAAAGGGGAGGGGATGTGTTTAGATCTCTGTGCAAACAAGATTTTTTTTTTGGATCATTAATTTCAAAACTCGTACAACGTATGGCTTAAATTTCGAATGGGATATCACACATTTTCATGACTAAATTAGATCGTTTTTATGTTCTCATTCATGAACTAGTGATTTTTGCACAGATATTTCGTGTCATGCTGGACAGGCTTCCAGGATTTACCGTCATTCTTTACTATCTTGAAGTACTCATATATTATTGGATTCCACAAGGTTGTCATAACACTTTATTAATATTAATACTTGGATGGTTTTAGATTGCCCTTGTTTTTCTTAGGATGTTTATTGCTTTAATGTAGCATTTGTGAATATTGGATATCCATTGCTGCATTTTTTATTTAGCACACTATTTCTTACATCTCTGTTTCTTGCAATTGTTTTTGTATAGTTGTTTGGTCCTGTACTTTCTGTACACTCTTATATATTTCCATGAGTACTTTTACATATATTCAGATAAATGTTTAAAAGTTTAAAAGAGGACTTTTTCTGTTGTTGGATTTGTGATCTGAGTGTATACACGTAGGTATATTTATATATGGTTTTTATTTTATACAATACATGTTCTACGTGTGATTTTTATCGATCGCTCTCCTACAATTAATATATATGTTCTCACTTTTAGATTTTGGTTGCTTCTTGTGTTCTCTGTTCCGGTTTAACTAGCTAATAATGTATATTATTTTATATTAATTTTGTTTTGGTTTTATTTTTGATTCTCTCTAGGTACTTTTTGGGGGTCTTTTTTATGTATATATATATTTATATATATATGTTTATATATTTCTCCTCATGCTGTACTCTTCGTTCTATCTTGAATATGTCGATCTTTTCAAGTCTAGTTTTTACACACTTTGTGATTTAATGATTTTATCTGGTGTGTTTAATTGCTATACATGTAGGTCAGCCAATCAAATCGGGCTCTTTTTGTTGCATTACTTTCGGGTGGAGCATTTAAATAGCTCAGGTTTGGGCAGTGGCGGCTGGTGCTCAAAATTGTTTGGGGGGCGCAAACAAACTGAAAAAAAAAACCCCTATCAATTGCAGCCACTGTGCCATCAAACGCAGCCACTGTGCCCATCAAACACAGCCACTGTGCCCATCAAACGCAGCCACTGTACCCATCAATTCTCGCTACTGTGCCCCATCAAATGCTGCCAGTGTACCCATCAATTCCCATTACTGTGCCCCATTAAATGCTGCCAGTGTGCCCATCAGTGTGCACGCTCCTTGATGTCTTCTTCTGTCCTCTCTATCAGGCGTCCAATCACAGCGCCTGACGTTTCAGCCAATCAGGTGACAGGTAACAGACCCGAGCACCTGATTGGCTGAGAGGCGGTTCAGTGTTAGCAAAGCAAATTCCTTCGCTTTGATAACACACAGCTGAGTGAACAGTGAACGCACAGCATTGCGCCCGCTGTTCACCTTTGTGGGTGCCTATTAGAGCCTACGGCTCTAATTGGGTGCTTCCAAAAAAAAACCCCGCCGCTGTAATTCAGGTGCCTGGCACCCGAAAAATGGGCCGGACACCTGAATAGGGGGTTTTAGCGGCGACCATAGATAGATTCATGCAATGCATGAATCTATCTATGGTGATAGAGCAGTGCCAGGAGAGAGGGGGCGGCGCTCCTGCTCCCTTTATGGACGCACCGCCACTGGGTTTGGGGCTACATTTTTGTTGTGAATAAGCACAAGTTATCCGTGTGAAACTGGTCTACCAATGTTCCTGTAACGTCCTGTTTACGTCCTTTGACACTTTGACAATAAAGTAACTTCTGGAGAAGTTCTTCCTTCCATGGTGTGCGAGCAATTTTTCTTTTTCTTCAAATACAGTACATATGCCCAGTGACCAGTTCTCCTTAGTGTTTCTCACCAAGGAAGGGTTCATGTTAGCACTATCTGCTCCGCTCTCTGCTGCCTGTGTGATTAACAGTTTATGGGTGCGAAACGTCTTCTGGTCACAGTCGCTCCTCGCGGTAATTGCAGCTTTCAGCGCTCAATGACAATTTTCCGTCTACAAGAAGCATGAGGTGCATCGGTCAACAATAACACCTGCGTCCACCATGAGGAACAATTGTCTCTCCAGCGGATACATTCACACAGTGTGCCCTGGAGAGAAAAAACACTGGGGGGGGGGGGGGGGGCATTAAAGCTTGTGACTACCCTTGGTTGAATTCAAACCTAAGAACATGAATGTCATACAGGAAGTCACAGCAACATCTTCTACAAAGTATGGATTGTTGGAGTCTATAACTAAAATATAGGGGAATCAAAACCTCTTTTATCCTGCTGGTGATCCCTCTAGTTATATAAAGATCCATATAGAGCAGTGATCTCCAAACTGTGGCCCAGGGGCCTGATGCAGCCCATTATTTGCCTTTATCCGGCCCTTAGGGCACTATTGCTTCCAATGACATCAACAACGGGGCACTATTCCTCCCACTGATACCAACAATAGGGCACTATTCCTCCCACTGATATCAATGATGTGGCATTTTTCTCTCGACTGATACCAATGTTTTGAGCACTATTCCTCCCACTGATACCAATGAGGTGGCACTATTCCTCCCACTGATACCAATGATGGAGCACTATTCCTCCCACTGATACCAACAATGGGGCACTATTCCTCCCACCAATACCAATGATGGGGCATTATTCCTCCTACTGATACAACAATGGGGCACTATTCCTCCCACTGATACCAATGATGGGTCATTATACCTCCCAATGATACCAATGATGAGACATTATTCTTCCCACTAATACCAATGGTGAGGCACTATTCCTCCCCTAATATTAAACATGGGGCACTATTCCTTCCACTGATACCAACAATGGGGTACTATTTCTCCCACTGATACCAACAATTGGGCACTATTCCTCCCACTGATACCAATGATGGGGCATTATTCCTCCCACTGATACCAATGATGGGGCACTATTCCTCTCACTGATACCAATGATGTGCCATTTTTCCTCCCAATGATACCAATGATGGAGCTGGAGCACTATTCCTCCCACTGATACCAATGATGGAGCACTATTCCTCCCACTGATACCAATGATGGGGCATTATTCCTCTCACTGATACCAATGATGGGGCATTATTCCTCTCACTGATACCAATGATGTGCCATTTTTCCTCCCACTGATACCAATGATGGAGCTGGAGCACTATTCCTCTCACTGATACCAATGATGGAGCACTATTCCTCTCACAGATACCAATGATGGAGCACTATTCCTCCCACTGACAGGTCCTCTTTATGGAGAGATCTGGGGTCAATAAGACCCCCAAATCTCTCCTCTACCTTTAAAAGCAAAAAAAACCCCAAAAAAACAGTTTACTTCCTAGATCACCCTACCATTGACTCCGCCCTTGACTGGAAGTGACGTCATGGTATTGCTCTGGTCCTTCAAGACCATAGAGGTGATCAGAGGTGATCTGGTCTCTGGTAATCTCTATGGCCAGCCGCACAAACCATTGGATCGTTTCTTGGGCGCTGGTAAAAACAGTAATCCCCGGGGGGGGGGGGGTAGGGGGCGGTGGGAGTGGACCCCTCCAGCTGCTTCTGAAAGTTATCCAGCGGCTAATTAGCTACTCAGACTGCTTTCACGAGAAACCCAATCAACGGCTGAAAAAAACAAAATACTGGGATTATGGCCAATAGCTTCAGCTATAACCCCGGTAAACCACTTGCAAGCCACATTGTATAAATAAGTAATGCGGTGGGCAAGTGGATATAGAGGAATCAGGACCTCCTTCTGGTGACGCCTTTAGTGATGTGAAGATCTATATAGAGGGATCAGGACCTCCTTCCTCCTCCACTCTGACATCTATAGGTTAGCTAACTGCATATCAAGTAATCCAACAGGGACATAGAATGCAATAAAACCCTGACAGAGGTTCTAACTTCTACACTCAATTCAGAATTAATAGAAGAAACATTTGAGGTGTTGACCGATGCACCTCATGCTTCTTGTAGACGGAAAATTCTTAGGCTTCATGCACATCGGATGTTTTGCTATCTCTCCTAGACGCCTTTTCTCCTGGCAGTGGTGTTTTGGCAGAAAAACCCCTGATGCCTATAAACGCGTATAACACGTTTAGGTGCGTCAAGTGCTTGGGTGCTATTCATTTAATTAGCCAGAATATTTAATTAATTAACTAGTGCTTAGGCGCATTTAGGCGTGTTTACAGGTGTCAAGCATATTTTCTGCCAAAACTCCTCTGCTCCTGGACATACTGGCAATGGGTTTTTTTCTGCCTTTAAACTCCTCCAAATGCCTATGTGTGAATGGACACATAGGCTAACATGCAGGAGTGCTTAGAGGCAGAAAAAAATCCATCAGATGCCCCTAGAAGCAGCAGAAAAAACATCCAGTGTGCATGAGGCCTTATTATCATTCAATAAATAAAGCTCTTTATGCCTTATCTGCCCCTTGGATGGCGTTCGCCATTCATGGAAGGATCCTACCTGATGTTGCTCATGGGATTAGCAATGATTTAATTTCTTTTGCTTCTCTGAATTCTTTCAGACTTTACGAAAGGTTGGATTTGATGATGCTGAGTCTTTTCTTGGCCCTGCTAACTAGATAATTACAGAACATTGATCGCAACAACTTACACCGATGTTACAAAAGCTGAGCTCACAATCTTGGGAGCTTACTTTGTGAGAGATCACATTGGTGGCAGAAAATGAGAATTCTTATTGTCCTCTTTATAATAGGATGTGAACTTTTTCTTACAGCTGGAGCAACTGGCTGGGGCAGAACTAGCAGGGGTGCAGAAGGCGTAACAGCTTTCCTTATCATTATGCCCCATACACACAACAGGAGTTTCCAACTGAAAATGTTCTATAGGAACTTGTTGTCGGAAATTCCGACCGTGTGTAGGCTCCATCGGACATTTTCCATCGGAATTTCCGTCACACAAAACTTGAGAGCTGGTTCTCAAATTTTCCGACAACAAAATCCGTTGTCGTAAATTCCGATCGTGTGTACACAATTCCGATGCACAAAGTTCCACGCATGCTCAGAATCAAGCAGAAGAGCCACACTGGCTATTGAACTTCATTTTTCTCAGCTCGTCGTACGTGTTGTACGTCACCGCGTTCTTGATGTTCGGAATTTCCAATCAGATTTGTGTTACCGTGTGTATGCAAGACAAGTTTGAGCCAACATCCGTCAGAAAAAAAACATGGATTTTGTTGTCGGAAAATCCTATCGTGTGTACGGGGCATTAGTGTATTTTATGTGTGACCCAAGACCATTCTTCTTCTTCCAATGTGGGGTCAAAAGGTTGGACACCCATGCCCTCATGTTTACAGTTTTCTAAAACTCTTTAGAAAGCCAGCGGTTATGTGAACAAATTGCCAAAAAAAAAACAAAACACATCTTTCTAAACATGTGAACAAAAAGTTAAATACAAAAGTAAAAAACTTCCACTCTCATGAACAAAGTGCAAAAATACAACATAAAAAACATAAACATGTCTCCAAAATTTTGATTTCAAAGTCTGTCAAATTAATTTGTTTCCACCACTATGTGCAATATCCCACGCATGGATATAGGAGGCTTACCAGATCATATTGACTCTTATATATACGTAATTGAGTAATATAAAGCTAAGTAAGTGACTAATCCGTCTTCCCTTCTTTGATCATCTCCACTACGGTATGGTATAAAAAAAGAGAAGATTCCATAGTGTAGTACGTCACACTTAACATTTGCAGAATAACTAAATGCTACTTACAAGGCAGCAATCACTCTTCAAACTCTTCAATTTTTAGAACAAATAAGTGGTACGCTCACCAGAAATGAATGACCCATTAATCATACATAGATCAAAGTTGCATTTTAATACAAATTCCAACCTTTAGGACTTACTATTACTCCTTTCTTCATGAAATTAATACATGCAAATCCACAATTGTTTTCACCATTCAAAATGCTCAGGACCGATATTAAAACAAAAAAAAGGAATTATTGTGCTGCGTGTTTGGACCCAACTACCATACACATACACTATGACATAACAATCCATGTGTACCATCCCTTTAAGAACACAGATCCCCAGTGCTCCCAGTGAATGGAATGCTCACTTATGGGAACTGTTGGGAATTACAACATTGGAATCTGGTGATAAGCTCTCTACATATGCAAAAGCTTCTTGGGTTCCTTACAAGTATCTAAGGTGGGTTTAGAATGTATTTGGGGTGCACAAAGTCATGCAAAACCATTCTGAGTTTTATGAGTGTGTATTGGACCTTTCACTTGTATGATACAGAAGAGGCATTGGTGAATATAAATGTGAGGGGGCACTGATAGTGCACAAATACTTAAGTGGCTGGTTAGAAATTTAAATTGCTAAAAAAAGTCCTTGGATATTAAACCTGTGACATAATTAGTGCAATACAATGGGGGTTATTTACAAAAAGCAAATCCACTTTGGACTGCAAGCGCACTTGGAAGTGCAGTCACTCTAAATCTAAGGGGTAGATCTGAAATGAGGGGAAGCTTTGCTGATTTTATCATCCAATCATGTGCAAGCTAAAATGTTGTTTTTTATTTTCCTTGCATGTCCTCCTCGGATCTACAGCGACTTTATTTTCAAGTGCACTTGCAGTGCAAAGTGGATTTTCCTTTAGTAAATAACCCCCAATGTGCTATATAAATGTACAGATGATGAACAATGAACAGGATTTCAAAATGTCCTTTAACACAGTTCATAGGTTCTTCAATAGTAATTTTTCAATAGGGTAGGTTGTGGAAGACCATCACCAGCTTGGAATATAATTAGAATCACCCGCTGGGTGCCGTGGCGTTTTCCTTCAGCCTACTTGTGGGTATTCCCTAGTGCCGGGTCCAGGCACTGTACCATGTAAGCAGTCACTTTATGTTTTTAATGAATTTTTACAATAAACGGTATTACACTATTGGCTCCCCTTTCTCTTGCTTTAATGTGGTATTATGGAGGGGAGGAGAGAGTCTGGACCAACATAAGAGAGGTGCCAATCAAGATCAAAGACCCAACCACATAAGTGTGATTTGACCCTCTATTAATCCAAAGGGGTCATAGTCTTCTGGTAAGTGGGCACGCCTGGGTGATTCTGATTATGTTCCAAGCTGGTGATGGTCTTCCACAACCTACCCTATTGAAGATTTAGTATTGAAGAACCTATGAACTGTGTTAAATGACATTTTTAAATCGTGTTCATTGATGTTGTATGATTTATATAGCACATTGTATTGCACTAATCATGTCACGGGTTTAATATCCAAGGAATTTTTTGGCAATTTAAATTTCCAACCAACTACTTACGTTTTTGTGCACCATCAGTGCCCCCTCACACTTATATTCACCAATCTTAGGTAAGCCAACCACACTTTTGGGGAGCAGCTTTTAATCACATTTTATATTCTTTCTTTATATGTATGGCAATCAGTTTGAACCTATAGGTGCAAGGTACCCCCAATTTTTGTTTCACAGTAGAGGCATTGGCTTTGCAAAGCTCTCATAAAGCTTAGTGCCTGTTCACAACGTCTTGTAAAATGCGTTGCTGTGATGCGGTGGCATTCATTCTGAATGGCACCCCACTGCACCTGTCAACGCACATGCCATACTGTGAAGCACAATGTGTGGCAACTCATTGGAGGTTCTTTACAAAAGGTAAATCTACTTTTTGCACTGCAAGTGCAATTGGAAGTGCAGTCGCTCTAAATCCAAGGGGTAGATCTGAAATGAGTGGAAGCTCTGCTGATTTTATCATCCAATCATGTACAAGCTAAAATACTGTTTTTTTATCTCCCTTGCATATCCCCCTCGGATCGACAGTGACTTTACTTCCAAGTGCACTTGCAGTGCAAAGTGGATTTTCCTTTAGTAAATAAACCCCATTATCCTATGATATTGTGCGCTACCAAAAAAATGGCGCATGCATACATTTTTGGCAGCTCATGGCAGCACATTGCACTTTGCTGCAATGCACTGTACATCCATAACAACTGTACTTATGCATTTTATGTGCATTGCTGCCAACGAAATGGTGTGGACAGGCCCTTAATAATGTGGAGCAAATGGCTGTTCTTTATATCTGGTGTACCAAAAAACAAGGAGGAATTCGGGTGAATCCAAGCATCTAGATTTGTCCACCTAATTCTAATCATGATAGTACATGATGTAAATGGTACAACAAATAAGGTCCCAGTGAGGCAGTACAGAAAGAACCATAAACCACATCTCTAAGGCACAGCACTCCCTTCTTATAGCAAAAAGTATTTACACATCCTTACTTCCGGTGAGACTGAGACTTCTTAAGTTGGTGATTCATGCAAATTATTCCCATTGACCCCTTTTAGCCTTCTATGTATCCAGGACAACTGATATATATCACATAGACACAGTTTTACAGGTAGTAGATCCAGCAATAACTGATGTCACTCCTAAACATTCACTGATCCTTGATAGCTCCGGGTACTATTGGGTCCCTGTCTGAGAGTGTGAGCCCACACTACAGCCAAGTGTCAGAAGGAATGAATGGGTCGCACACAGAAAATGTCACAAATGCTAAAAAACATTCAGGTTCACAGCATGTCATTCCGCCTATCATCCACCCACTCCAACGCATTTCATGCCCAAAGGGGGGGCTTAATCATGGAGCAATTCTCCATAATTAAGCCCTCTTTGGACAAAAGGCATTGGAGCATGTGAGTGGGTTATAACATTTGTGACATCATCGATGTTTGGCCCATTCATTCCTTCTGACGCAATTTTACAGAGCCAGGCTTACTTGCATATAGCTGTTTCAAACTTCGTAACCCTCATCAATGAAAGATATGACTTTACTGGCTGTGTGATGGGCTTGTAAGTCTAGAGGAGGGATCTCCAAACATTTTATACAAAGGGCCAGTTTACTGTCCCCCAGAATTTAGGGGTGCCGGACTGTGGGAAGTCGGAGAAGAAAATGTCTTGGCTTCACTGGGAGTAAACAATGCCCAATCTTTGGAATTAGGGGAGGAATAGTGCTCCGTTGTTGGTGTCAGTGGAGGACTAGTGCCCCATCATTGATATCAATGGAGGAGTAGTGCCCCATCATTGGTGTCAGTGGAGGAATAGTGCCCCATCATTGGTGTCAGTGGAGGAATAGTGCCCCATCATTGGTGTCAGTGGGAGGAGTAGCGCCCCATCATTGGTGTCAGTGGAGGAATAGCGCCCCATCATTGGTGTCAGTGGAGGAATAGTGCCCCATCATTGGTGTCAGTGGGAGGAGTAGTGCCCCATCATTGGTGTCAGTGGAGGAATAGTGCCCCAACATTGGTGTCAGTGGGCGGAATAGTGCCCCATCATTGGTGTCAGTGGGCGGAATAGTGCCCCATCATTGGTGTCAGTGGGAGGAATAGTGCCCCATCATTGGTGTCAGTGGAAGGAATAGTGCCCCATTGTTGGAGTCAGTGGGAGGAATTGTGCTCTATCATTTGTGTTTTTGATAGGAATTGTGCCCCATTGTTGATGTCATTGGGAGGAATAGCACTCCATTGTTGGTGTCATGGGGTGGAATTTTATATTATTATTTATGTCAATAGGAGGAATTGTGTCCCATTGTTAGTGTCAGTGACAGGAATGATGTCCCATTATTGGAGTCAGTCGATGGAATATGCCAAACTGCGCCCCCCCCCCAAAGATGTATGAGCATTATGTGCCAACAAAAATCCCCCCACAAAAACACTGTGCATCAATCTGTATGTTTACCCCCTAAGCATTAATTTCCCCTCCTCCCAGTACAAATCCTCCTGCTGAAATTCCCCTCTCAGCACAAAACCTCTACCCCTAAAATGTCCCCTCCTAGTACACATCTTCTCATCCCCACTTTAAATCCCCCCTCCCAGCACAAATATTTCCCCCATACCCCCCTCCCAACACAAATCCCTCTAAATTACAATTCTTAGCAATCCCCTGTCAACCCCCAAATTCCCCCTTCCAACAAAAATCCCCTCCCCCCCATCTCCTTGTGGCACCCCCCTACTTCACAAGATACCACAGTGCCCAGGACAGCAGTCCCTCCTGCCCACCACTTGTCCTGACCCTGGGTTCAATTATGCCTTTCACCAAAAAGGCAGGATCTCATCCACACCCAGTGTGTGTAAGACCTTAGGGTCATCATAGTCCAGGGATCCCCCAAAAAATCCCCCCTCTAAAGCACTGCGATACCACAATCTTGTGATATTACATTCAATCGTGCCTCTCTGCTGAAGGGCTGTTTTTCTGAAATGAAATGGTCCTAGCTCAGAAACAAAATATTTGTTGAATTCCTCTTTAAAAAATAGATTTTTTTTGTGTGGGTTCTATCTCACTCCAAGAAACAGTAGCTGGCACTGATATCAGCCCTGACAGTATGTTAGAGTCCCAAGGCACAGCCAAAGCATTTCATGAATGGCATTGCCAGCCAGAACTGTAAATAATAATAATAATCCATTTGGGCTGTGGCGCCCCCTAGTGCTGGAGACACACCGTTTTTTCCTTCCTCCGTGGGCTGGAAAATCATTGAGCACCAACTCACATCGCTTGTCCTACAGACTGTTAGGCAGCACTAAGCAAGGAAAGGGTTAATGGGAGGAATAAGAGTTAAAGGACACAGAATGCAGAGCAGGAGCTGACAATCTAAGGGGAAATGTCTCACTTTTGCTAAGCTTTCCTAATGATAGTTCAGCACCATGGACAGCAGCCACAGAAAGCCACCACTATAATACTATACAATGGAACTTCCACAGCACATGGGCAGGCAAAACTCCAATCCTCCCTGCAAAACTGAGACTGGCAGATGATGTATGTGCCATCAGGAGGTCCTATTTATTGCTTGATGGTGATAGAATATCCCTGTGCTGTCCCTGCAGAATGTTCCCTGTGGTCTGTATGGGGATCTAATGCAGGGACAGGTTCATCCTGGATACAGTCTGTACAGTGTGCCCCCTTCACTCCTATTTACCCCCTGGTATCTGTGCTGGTGACCCGGGCTGGGGAGGGGCTCTGAGCTCTCATAGGCTGCAGGAGAGTGAGGAGCCCCTTCATAACTGGCAGTAGCATCAGCTGGAGAGGACAGACAGGAGAAGAGAGGAGAGGAGAGGGACCATCTCCCAGCACCAGCAGCAGCATCCACCTATACAGGTGAGTGACACCCAACTTACCTATATTTATTTCTGCAACATGCTTCCTTCTCCAAGCTGGGACACTGAGATGTCTAGAGGATAGAGCACCCCTCACCCCTTTCCACCCCAGATTAAAAGATTTGGGATCAGTTCATCCTTACAGCTTACAGACTAAACCCACATGTATAAAGAGGGAAAAACTTTATTCTGTACATTGTCATCATCTATCCGATCCAGAATACAGCGCAGCAATTGGAATTTACACTACAACTGTGTGTCTGGAATCAATCACTCTTCAGTTTATAGGCTGTTAGATACATTTATACTCTGTATCTATTATGGATACATTCATATAGTATTTTTAGCATTATAGATATATAGATATATATCTATATATCTATATATACATACATACACACACACACACATGACTTTATAGCTACATTTATACTATTTATAGTATTATGATTATATTTATACTACTTATGGTGTTGTAGTTGCATTTATATACTATGTATGGACATTGTAGACCTATTTATACTATTATAGATACATTTATACTAGTATAGATACGTTTATATACTATATATGGACATTATAGATACATGTATACTATTATAGATACGTTTATATACTATGTATGGGCAATATAGATACACTTATACTATTATAGATACGTTTATATACTATGTATGGGCATTATAGCTACTTTTTTTTATACTATTACAGATATATTGGTATACTATGCATTGCATTATAGATACATTCATATACTCTGTATGGCATTATACTGTATATATACTTTTACTATTATAGATACATTATATAGTATACATGACATTATATATACATGTATACTATATATGGCATTATGGATATATTTATACTATTCATGGTATTGTAGCTGCATTTCTGTGGCATTATAAATATATTTATACTATTTTAGATACATTTGTATACTGTTTATTGCATTATAGGTACTTTAATATACCATGTATGGCATTATAGATACTACAGATTTAGATGCTATATATGGCATTATAGATACATTTGTACTATTATAAACATTTGAATACTATGTATTGCATTATAGATACATTTATATACCATGTATGGTGTTATAGATACACATATACTGTGTATGGCATTATAGATACACTTATATACTGTATGTATGGCGTTATACAGTAGATAGATTTATACTATTACAGATACACTTCTATACTATGTATTGCATTATAGATACATTTATATATCATGTATGGCATTATAGATGCACTTAGAAACTACGTATGGCATTACAGATACACGTATATACAATGTATGGCATTATAGATACATTCGTATTATTCATACTATACATTTGTACTATCAGAGATATAATTATAGATGATTCTATCCAGCTGAGTCCTCTGCGGGTTCCCAGGACTGTACTTTGTGACAATGTCCATGAACTCTGAGTGTTCTGGTTGGATTGGGTCCCTCTATTAGGCAGTTCATATTGCTATTGCCTCTGGTTGTGTAAGTGGACTTTATTTTGCAATGTCCTCGCTATGCTTTGGAAAGAATGTTTTTTATTTATTTATTCTGTGTCTGTTTTTTTTTTTTTTTTTTTTTTTTTGCATTGAGTGTTTTTTCCATTTTATTTTTACAAACCCACCATCATCAGATTGCCTACACAGGGGAAAGAGGTTTGCAGAGGAAAACTGGTCCGGAGCCGACAATTATTTTTGCCATTATCTTCCCCTTCTTTGAGCTTGGCTTGTCAGTGGAAAATAAAGGCTGGATTGTTCTGAGCTCTGGCTGTGATAAAATACAGTGTAGATGGATTTACAATGAGCTGAGCTGGCAGGGAAAAGCACTGACCCCCCCTCATTGTTACATTCAGATTTGGGGTAACAAAGGATGGAGATGATGCTGGAATGTGATTCATTTCTGTCATTCTCAGACTCTTCCTACCTGTGGAGGGACCATGCCAGGCTGGCTTTCTGAAAGACCCTGTTAGCAGCATGCAAGCCAGGTTCATTGTGGGGTGACTTCATTCCTTTTCAGAAGAGCATGCCCCTCCCCATGATGATTTTGGCAACCTATGTCTAGCATTCCTCTAATTAAAGCTGAGGTTCTATCTGCTTATATCTTCCCTGCCTCCACCCCATCAACAAGATAATTACATTTTAAAATAAAATCTATCCATTTTCATTACATGCCCTATTTTAGAGCCAATGATGTCATCACTGGGTCTCTGTGCTTTTCTATGCAAGACAGACAGAGCCCTCAGTCCTGATGCAAGCAGTGGGAGGAGTTATGCAAATATCAAAAATGCCTTGATGGGTGGGTGTCAGTCTGGAGGAGTGGGGTGTTCCTAGGCAGGTTGTATTTGCATGTAGACCACCTTATGTACCACCCACATGCAATGCCGGGACAAGGTCATCTAGAGCCCAGGGCGAACATGCGCAATTGCCCCACCCCCCCAAGATGTAGGAGCATCATGTGTCAGCAAAAATCCACCCTCCTCAAAAAAAAACTAATATTGAGCACAAATCTGCATGCTTACCCCCCAAAGCATAAATTCCCCCTTCTCCCAGTATAAATTCCCCTCCTAGAACAAACCCCCCCATCCCCTAAATTCCCCCCTCCTAGCACAAATCCTTCATCACTGAAATTCCCCCTCCAAGTACACATCCTTTCTCCCCCCATTCCAAAAAACCCCTCCCAGCTCAAATACTCCCCCCATCACCCTACTAGTACGAACCCTCTCCAACCCCCCCCCCCCCCACCATATCACCACCTTATAGCACAAATCATCTTCCCCCATCCCCCCTTCCAAGTAAAATGCCCCTAAATCACCACTCCTAACACTTCCCCCCCAAATTCCCCCTCCTAGAACAATTCTAACCCCCTGCCACCCCTCCAAATTCCCCCTCCCGACAAAAAATCCCCTCTCCCCCAACCTCCTTGCAGTGCCCCCCCCCCACATCACATGATACCACAGTGCCCAGGGCAGCCACCCCTCCTGTCCACCCTTTGTCCCAGCCTTGCCCACATGTGATGCTGAGCCTCCATGATTGAAAGCACTGAAATCCAATGAATGACAGGGGTGGCTATGGGCAATCGAGCTGAGGAGGAAAGACTTAGATGATGCTGGACGTCCTCTAGCCAGGAAATGAGGGTGGCCCTATCTGACTTACTGCAGCTTTTAATGCACATTATAAGAAGCTCACAGTGTGCAGTGAAAATAGAGTAAGCCGTTTCAGTCCAGCAGAGGAGCCGGTATTACTGTGCAAGACTGCAGAGAAGACATTAAGTTTTATTGTTTTATTTGTAAAGAAAAAATCCATCAAATGTGCTCACACATTTCGAGGGTCTTCACTTGCCTCACTTCTTCAGGGCTTCTACTGAAAAATTTGGCGATTTGCCCAAACCTGTTTGGGAGGGTCCAGTCTGTGTGAACAGATGAAGCAGTCAGGAGAGTCCTGTGATTGGGAAACTCCACCGGTATGGACAGACCATCCATGATAAAACATGACTCCAACTCTAATCATCCCCAATCACAGTCTGACCCAGTGACACCTCCACCACAATGTATGAGCTTCAGATGGTAGTCACTGGATATTAGTCATCTATTTATGTAACTCTGACATATGCCCCAGCACTGTGCAGAAACACCGCGCCATTACTACCATGGAAACATATCACCAAATGAACCGGCGGTATATTTTTGGGTTACTGAAGCAGAAAATCATAAACCTGTATGCTCCATGCAGAGAGAGAGACACCTGCTAGGAACTGTAGCCAGGACCCGAGTGCTGTGAACAGCCCCCGTTCTTCCATTTTAGTCCAGAATTGGTCGTTAGACCTATTAGATACAGCAATCAGAGGACATTATTGATCACTTAAAGCGGTGATGTCATCAGGCTGTGCGCTGGAGTCGGGCGCTGTTATTCAATTAGGCTGATTAGGCTGAAAGGCGGGTGGGCTAAAGATAAATATGGCACGGTGCTAATTATTTAATCTAAATAAAACATTATGCAAATGCGCATTAAAAGTAGAAGTAAAATGATGACGGCAGAAAAAAAAAAAAAAAGTGCAAGGCGCTATCTATGGGAATTGCACATTTTCCAGCCTGTGCAGATTTTATTGATGTTCCCATCATCTTCTTTGTGTGTCTGGATTTTTTACAAATGCTCATAAACACCTAATAATAAAAGTCAGCATCTAAAGCTCTGCAACCGCACAGTGGGTGTGACTAACTGAGCCCCGCCCAATCTCCCGCCCAGGAGGAACCATGACTAAGATCACTGTTGCTGTGAAATGCATAGGGGGGTTTTATGGCTCTGCATACACTGATGTGTTTATGGGTGGATTACCTAATAAATTATCCAATTAGGTGTCTGCGTGAGTACAGTTGCTCCCGCTTCGTTTGGTTTGCCTTAGGGGCTGAGGAGCCGCTTTTATTGGTTGCCATTGCCCTCCATTTCTGAGTGCTGTTCCTATGTAAGCAGTGGATAATTCCTCCAATGGATTGTAATTTTTTTCATAATACCTTGGGATAGGGGTTAGAACCTCAGAAAGGCTTTTACTAAGCTTTTACACTTCAACGCACCATACTAACAGGCATGTGTCCCAGCACAAAGAGCAATAACTCTTTGCTGTATAGTCTGTGCTGCTGAAAAATCTGCATGCATGATTTTTGGTCTATTAAAGGTGCTTTGGGCAGACCATTCAAATTAACACAACGCATGTTAAAGTGGTTCTAAAGACTCAAGGTTTTTTTTACATTCTATGCATTAAGGTAAAGGATCTCCCCCAGCCCCCCTTTTTCTTACCTGAGCTCAACCTGATCCAGTGAGATCTCTTGCCACTGTCTCCCTCCTCAATGGGATAGCATTTGCAATAGCCATTGGCTCCCCTGCTATCAATCAAATGCTGTGATGAGGGGGCGGTGGGTGGGGCCAAGCTGCATAGTCTGTGTCAATAGAAGCAGACGGGGTAGCTCAGGAGCGAGCCTGCACGGGTGCCCCCATGGAAAGCAGCTTTGGAGTCACGGCTGCGGTGAATTTTTACCCAATGAGAGCCAATGGATATTGCAAATGCTATCAATCTGCCTAATGAGGAGGGAGACAGTGGCCAGAACTGTGGGAGCTGTGGAGCAGTGGCGTCACTAGGGTTGGTGTCACCCCCTCCACCAAATATAGTTCCCTTTCCCTCAGTACAGACCCCCCTCCGTCAGTATAGACCTCCCCTCTCAGTACAGACCCCCCCAGTAAGTACAGACCCCCTTTCCTCAGTAAAGACCCCCCCACTAAATACAGACCCCCTTACCCTAGTAAAGACCCCCCCACTAAGTGCAGACCCACTTTCCTCAGAATAGACCCCCCCTACTAGGTACAGACCCCCTTGCCTCAGTAAAGACCCATCCATTAACTACAGACCCCCCTCCCTCAGTATAGACTTCCCCCTTCAGTACAGACCCCCCCTCTGTCAGTATAGACCTCCCGTCTCAGTACAGACCCCCATACTAAGTACAGACCCTCCCAGTAAGTATAGACCCCCCCACTAAGTACAGACCCCCTTTCCACAGTATAGACCCCCCCCCACTAAATACAGACCCCCTTACTCCAGTAAAGACCCCCCCACTAAGTACAGATCCTCTTTTCTCACAATAGACCCCCCTACTAAGTACAGATCCCCTTTCCTCAGTAAAGACCCCCCACTAAGTACAGACCTCCTTTCCTCAGTATAGACCCCCCCACTAAGTATTGACCCCCTCCCTCAGTATAGACCTCCCTCCCTCAGTGCAGACAACCCCTCAGTGCAGACCCCCGATCAGTATAGACCTCCCTCAGTACAGACAACCCCTCAGTGCAGACCCCCGATCAGTATAGACCTCTCTCCCTCAGTATAGCCCTTCCTCCCCCAGTGCAGATCCCCCATCAGTATAAACACCCCTCTCCCCTCCCATCGCACCCCCCTTGCACATCTCCATCTACATACTATATAGAAAAGTGTGCAGACCTCAGAACAGTGCGGACGGATATGCTGTACACAGCGGGGTGTGTCCTTCGGGCTCCTCCTGTGTGATGTAAACAGAGGAGAGGGAGGTGCCTTCGGCAAGACCCGAGAGTGTAGGGCAGCGGGTGGTGTTAGCGGTGGCGCTACCCACGGGTGTCACCCCTCTGGCGGGTGTCACCCGGGTGCGGTTCGCACCCCCCACTCCCCCCCCTAGCAACGCCACTGCTGTGGGGTGATGCATACTAGCACATTATAACTTTGCCTTGCAGTTAAAAAAAAAAAACAAAAAAAAAACTTTGCTTTACTACCGCTTTAAAGCGGCATTAAACCCAAAACCAAAAACGTTATATATTGCAGCTTACCCATCATTAGATGCAGTGGTATTCGTTTTTTTTTTTTTTTTTTTTTTCTTTGGCTTCCCCCCCCCTCCCCTCTGTTTTCACCTGGTGATCCGGCCAGTAACACACCTCCTGTATTGTGAGATACAACTCTGGAGGAATGAGCACAGCAGACAGCAGCATTGTCAGTCCAGGGGGGAGGGGAGTGTTTGCTGTACTAGCAGATTTAGAACCACTAACAAATGAAAGCCAAACTCCAGCTGACACCTTATAATCCGTTACAGCAAACAGCTGATCATTGTAAGCACCCCTGTCAGTGTTAAAGCGGTAATAAACCTTTTTTTTTTTTTTTTAACATGCAAGATAAAGGCATAATGTGCCAGTATGCATTGCATACTAGCACATTGTGAAATGCTTACCTTAGAAAGAAGCCCTCCAGTGGCGAGCTGCCACCGCTGACAGGGCTTCCATCTTCACCCGGTCTTCCTTCCGGGTTCACATCCTCCAGCCCCCTAATTGACCGCGGCACGGTGCTCTGAAGGGTTGGCATGGGTACGCCGTCCCTTCAGAGCGCATGCGCCGGTGATGTCACCTGCTGCATGCAGGGTGAATATCTCCTAAATAGCGCAGGTTTAACACATAAACATTATTATAGGCTTACCTGTAGGGACAAACAGGCTTTACTTCCACTTTAAATGGTTTGTCTCATCCTTGTAACTGCAAGAGAGCTTGTTCTTTTGAAAAACAGCTGACACACTTGCCAAATCACCAAATGTACAAGAAGAAAACCTAAAAAGAAAACGAATGCAGCCATCACATCTAAGGATTAGTAAGCTGCAAAATAATAAAAGTTTGCTTTTGAGTTTAATACCGCTTTACACTCTGCAGAGAGCCGGGATGGTGTGACTGGCCCTTTAAGAAACGGTATGTAACAAAAACAGGAAGGTTTTATTTAACCACTTCAGCCCCGGAAGATTTGGCTGCTGAATGACCGGGCCATTTTTTTGCGATTCAGCGCTGCTTCGGTTTAACTGACAATTGCACTGTCGTGCAATGTTGTGCCCAAACAAAATGAATGTCCTTTTTTTCCCCACAAATAGAGCTTTCTTTTGGTGGTATTTGATCGCCTCTGTGGTTTTTATTTTTTGCACTATAAACAAAAAAGAGCGACAATTTTGAAAAAAAAAAACACAATATTTTGTACTACTTGCTATAATAAATATCCCCATTTAAAAAAAAAACAAAAACACATTTTTTCTCAGTTTAGGCCAATATATATTCTTCTACATATTTTTGGGCGTGCGCCTGCTATCCTGATCCTGTGAGCCAACGTATAGCTACGACGGCTCGCGAGATCGCGCCTGACCTGTCGCAGTAAAATGACGGCGGCTGGTCGGCAAGCGGTTAAAGTGTTACTAAACCCACAACAGTAAAATCAGTCTGTATCTGCAGTAAAGCATGCTTGTTATACTCACTGTGGAACCTGAGGGGTTAATCCTCCGCATTGTGTAAAAAGGCTGTTTGATCCCCTTCTTCTACTGTCCCCAATCCATCTCTTGATAAGACAGAGACTTTGGAGTCACTCTGCACATGCTCAGTTTGGTGTGTATTGCTAAGAGAGTTTTTTTTTAACTTGGGAGGGTGCATGTGATCAGCACAGAGCCAATCAGCGCTGTCCAGACAGAGGGTCAGGGGTCATGCAGCCTTATAGGACAGTCAGAGGAGAATAAAAACTCCTCTTATAAGCTTTAACCAGACACTGATAGAAGTGACAAGACTGCTATATACTGCTGATGAGAAAAGGTATTTAACAGTTTATATTTACTAGCGTAATTGCATTTCCATGTTCTGTGTATTGGGGGAGACCAGATATAGTGAATGCAGAGTCCTGGTTTAGGAACACTTTAACCTGTATAATTCATATGTTGATGAGGGGGAGGGGAAACCAGGAAAAAAAATATATATAAGAGGATTAAACTTCAGCTTTAATCAAAAGACATTAAATGATTGCATACAAATTGAAACTCTTAAGGTTTGACCTAACATTATATGGTTTTGGTAAATCTGAAGACAAAAATTTGCAGAAAATCCAATAGTGTGTATGGGGTCTTACTCTAGGCCAGTGAGAAAGTACTGAGGCCAGATACAGCCAGAAATGTAGCATTTTCAGAGGGAGGACAGCAATGACAATCACATATTTCTGTCAGTACAGATTCCCTTCAATCCCCTTCAAGGGGTCTAGTTTTAAAAAAAAAAAATCCCATGTGAATGTCCCAGCCTTGGGGGAAAATCCCAATAATGTGTTAGGACCGAGTTCGCCTGCTGGTGGCACTGTGGTGCTCTGGGCGGAAGGCTGCAGTTTTAGTGTCCACCAGCAGGTGTCTCCCAGCAGCCAGCAGGTTCCAGCAATCAGCTCCACCTGTTAACTGGGATAGGAACAAGGCAGCAGGATACTGGATGTAGCAGGGCAAGGGCAAGAGCAAGAGCAAAATCAAGAGTAAATGGCTACAGAGTCAGGCAGCAACACAACAAACAGGGTACAAGCAGGAGCAGCCGGAACACTGAGGCAAGGAGCAGTAGCAAAGGTGGAACCTAAAGTGGTTGTAAAGGTAAGTGTTTTTTACCTTAATGCATTAAGGTGAAAAAACACCTGTCAGTGACCAGCCCCCCTCCCCCATTTTACTTACCTGAACCCTCGAACTTGTCCCACGGGGACGTGCCTTCTCTCTGTTAGGGGGTTCTCAGCTGTTGATTGGATAGATCGATAGCAGTGCAGCCATTGGCTCCTGCTGCTGTCAATCAAATCCAATGACGCAACCGCCGAGGGGCGGAGCCGAGTCCTGCATTCGCCGTCTATGGACGCCGAATCCTGGACTTGGGAGCGCGCCCGCTAGGTAACCCCCCGGGAGAGCGCTTCTCCCAGGTGGTTATCTGATGCGGGGAGGAGCCGAGACAGCCGCCGAGGGACCCCAGAAGACCAGGATCGGGGCCACTTTGTGCAAAACAAGCTGCACAGTGGAGGTAAGTATAACATGTTTGTTATTTAAAATAAAAAAAATTACCTTTAGTGTCTCTTTAAGTACCCTCCCAACAGGTGTGACCAGGTGGAGCTGATCACTGGAACCTGCTGGCTGCTGGGAGACACCTGCTGGTGGACACTAAAACTGCACCTTTCCGCCCAGAGCACCACAGTGCCACCAGCAGGCGAACTTGCTCCTAATATAATGTGTGTGTCACATGCACAATGTCATTTTCTGTTTATTTCCTATGATTGAGAGCTCCATCTAGTGTCCATAGTGCAGTGTTTTTCTTAAAAACCTCAGTCAGAAACATACCGCATTATGGCCACTAGATGGAGCTGACAGTCACAGGAAATAAATAGAAAATGACAGTTCACACCTCAGTGATTTTTTTTAAATAAATAGACTCCTACATTAACCCCCTTACGTTCTGTAGCGAACATTCTCCTTTTTCTGTGCCCGGATATACACCCCTCCCTCCCTGCACCAGGATAAGTCCGCCGACTGCTACGCTCACCCTGACTGATCCTAAGTGGATGTATCGTTTAAAGCGGAGTTCTGCTTAAAGAAAAAAATAAAACTCAGCAGCTACAAATACTGCAGCTGCTGACTTTTAATAATCGGACACTTACCTGTCCCAGGGTCCAGCGATGTGGGGGAACGAAGCCCTGCTCGTCTTCCCCTCTTCTCTGCGGCACCGGCATTGTCACTGTAGGCACCCGACTGTGGCTTCACAGCCGGGCACCCACTGCGCATGTGCGAGCCGCGCCATGCGCCGTGACTGGCTGGGCAATCATGTGGGACCTGTGACGTGTGCCAGATAATAGCCGAGAGGGAGGGGGGGAGAGGTGATCTCCCTTTCCGGTGCCACGGTGCGCCGGGAGGAAGTGGGAGCTGGAAACCTCTAAAAAGAGGGTACCCCCCCCCCCCCCCCAAAAAAAATGACATGCCAAATGTGACATGTCAGGGGGTCAACTACCCTTAAAGCGGAAGTTCCATTTTTGGGGTAGAACTCGGCTTTAATCATCAAACCGCAGTCTGTGTGGGAGCATGGAAAGGCCGGGATCCTGACCCCGCGGTGGAGCGAAGATCAGAGCGCGGCGTCCGCGTCTAATAAAAAAGAATAAAATTTTCCCGATAAGTTCTACGCGCCGAGCGATGAAAAGCAGAAATTGAAATATCTCTAATTAACCGGCGAAGATCCGTCACGGCCTCACTATATCAATGGCTGTGAAAATTTAGGACGTCGAATGAAGACAGATGAGCCTTGTAGCCATCCCTTTGACCGCCGCGCACGTTTTAATTAACTCGGAGCGCGTTAATCGCACCCCCCCCCCGTCACTAGTCGCAGGTAGTCAGCTGCTCGACCCGTCAAATCGCTGCCACTTCAGTCCTTGTTAAAGTATTTATGAAGAGATGTGTCATCAGAGAGACTATAGAATGAGCTTCCTCGGCCGCCCTCGGCTCTGCGGGAAAATCAATATCTCGCCGTTATAGAAAGGCGATTGAACGCAGAGACGCTCCGAACATCTGCGCAGCTGTTTATGGAGGATATTGTATTCAATTAAACAAGATGTGAAAGAAAAGGTTTATTTGTTGGGCGCTTCAAGACGGAATGTGTTCATAAATGGCGTTCTCAGATGGTGACGCGCGAACCTTGAACCTTCTATAGATCAGAGCAGACGCTCATTATTATTTCCCGTTTCTAAGATTTAATGTAAAGATCTCACACCTGCAGACTAATCAGCGCTCTTGTCAGCGCAGGCTGTTGAAGTCTCTTCCACCCTTTATAGGAAATGATCGCAGTTCACCGACACCAGATAAAACATTTCCTTATTCCTGTATGATAATGAACTAAAGCAGGACTTAAATGAGGCCAAAAATAACAAGATATAAATTCATTGTTTATTAAAAGATAACATAACAAAACTTGATTTTGCTATAATATTCATCTGCAGTGCCTATTTCTGCCACTAGATGTCCTCAGTCTGATGGCCAGCATCACTCAACCCCAAGCCTGTGGACTGGACAGTGAAAGGAGAAGCAGTGCAGTGATGAGCTCATCTCTCTGCTCTCTCCTCTTGTTAGCATGCTTCAGGAACTGACTGGCTCCCAGGGCTGCTTCTTACTCCTCCAGTCTGTGCTCTGCTGTACAGGGGCTGCAAAAGGCTGATACCAGTTCAGATTCAGCTATTTACACTGCTTGCTTTTAATGATGTATTAATGATTACAGAGCTGCACTATTTTTGTCCTTTATACCTGGCCAGAGTTCAGCTGATCAAGCTCTGCCCTTTATGGTTCTGCTTGCACACATATACATTCTGTGTGAATCTGGTCCTTGCATGCCACCAGAGCCAGGACAAGGGGTGGGCAAGAGGGGTGGCTGCCCTGTGCACCGTGAAGTGATTGAGGGGGGATTTGTGTTGGGAGGAGGAATTTGGGGGGCAGCAGGGGGTGAGAATTGTTCTAGGAGAGGAAATTTGGGGGTGTATGCTAAGAGTGGTGATTCGGGGGAATTTGTGTTGGGAGGGGATTTGTGGTAGGAGGGTCGATTTGGGGGGTTTGTGCTAGAAAAGGTGATATGGTAGAGGGAGAAGGTGATTTGTGCTAAGAGGATTTTTTTTTTGGGGGGGGGGGGGGATTTGCACTAGTAAGGAGGATTGGGGGGTGCTTGTGCTAGGGTGGAGGATGGGGGGGATATTTATACTAGGAGGGGGATTTGAAGTAGGGGGGAGAGTGTGTTCTTGGAAGGGAAATTTGAGTGGTGGAGGATTTGTGCTATGAGGGGTGATGTTTTTTTTGGGGGGGGGGCATTTGTGCTGGGGGGGGGGTTTGGGGGATGGAGGGGCAGAGACTTGTGCTGGGGGGGGGGATTTCAGCAGGGGGGGCGTTTTGTCCTGGGAGGAGGGGGAATTTATGCTTAAGGGGTTATCGTGCAGATTAGTCCCCAATTTTTTTTTCTGGGGGGGGGGGGGGGGGTGATGATATGACACAATCATGTAAATCCTGGTGCCCTGACAGTTCTTGGCTGCTCAAAAACACCTGACATAGCTCAGCCTCTGCTGCAGCCTCTCATCTTGTGACTTGCTACAAAGTT